>NC_069145.1:84737679-84972440 GCF_943734635.1 Anopheles cruzii
CTGGCTCCCTGGGCTGCAGTAACCGGTTGAGCCGAAAAATCTGATCGAAATCGATGGCGAATACACGAAGCCGGGCCGGGAACAAGGCCCGGTCCGTACTTCCAACTCCGCAAATCGGCAAAGAGTCTACCTCCTGCCCCGCCCGCCATTCACCGGGCACCGGGCATAAAGAAGCTGCTTCCTCTCCCGTGCCAAGTTGGGGCCAACTTCATCATCGAACGACTTCAACGCGCGGCGACAGCGACGAACCTCGCAAAACGGCCGGCACTGTGAGCAACAGAGAGAATTCTGCAAGAGAGAAAGGGAGAGACACAGAGAGAGAGCGAAAAAGCGTGGGGCGGGTGGGAGGACACTCGGCGGTGGGTCATTGACTTGCACATTCGCCAGTTCTTCGCCGAAGTTCTTCGGGGAGCTGCACGAATTATTACCGCCTTTCGCTTTGCACCGGGCTTTTGGGTTCGCCGTTCTTTTTGATATCTTCTTCCTTTCTCTCCGGTCGCCCCAGCCGAGCGGCCGGCCGGGAGGAAGTGGCCGAGGAAAAGTCGCCGAGCAGTAAAAGCAACCACCACGCCACGGGTCCCGTGGCATCATCGCCAGAATCGCCATCGGCGGGTCGGCCGGCAGAGAGAACGTTTAGTGGTGGCGAGGTTCCCTTTCCTTCGAGATCGGACGATCGTGGCCGGGCGATCGTGGCGAACGGTTCGCGTTCGGGGAAAAAATCGAAACAGCAAACTATTTAGCTAATGATTCTGCGCGATCCGTGTGTGTGTTTTCGTGTGCGAGGCTCGATCGGCGAGATCACTTTCGTCGCACGATTCGGGAACGTTGCGAAGTTGCAGCAGCATCGAGTGCGCCATCCTCCCGGGGGCAATTTATGCCGACGGTCGGCGCCTGCAACATCCGGCCACCGTCTCCAAATCGCATCAAGCCAATCGTACGGGTACGGGACGGCAGCCCAAAAGCGAATGAAACGCAAAAATGTGCCATATGTTGGGGTGGCCAATGCAAAAAAAATGGTCCGCGGCGGCGAGAACGGAATATTTGCAGCGCAAATCTTGCGCCGGCCGGCGAACGAAGAAGGAGGAGCGCAGAGAAAATTCCTTTCGCTCGTCGTCCGCCCAACGACGGAGTTCATTCTTGCCGCTCTTATTCTGAACCCGGTTTTCGGTCTTCGGTTTGGAGCAAGAACAACACGAAGGCGGAACGGTGACAACACACAGGAAGAGGCAAGTGCTTCAGCCTGTATTTTTTGCGAAAACCACGACCTTGAGCATCTGAGGTTGATTCGAGCCGAAATACGAGCACCGCCATGCGCCATGACCGTTTATCGGGCAGATCGCGCCGGATGGGAAACACCATTCTTCACCACCGACTCAAATGCTGTTTCCGTCCGTCGATCCCGGTTCGATTTATGTTGGTCCCCGGCAAACATCGGACGGGTCGGGTGAATAAAATCAATGTAAACAACGGTCTTCAAAGCGCTCTGGAATGTGGTCGCATTTGGAGCCTCCGAACGAAGGAACTCAACGTCAACCTGGAACAACCCGGCTTTTACACGGTGTGTCGGTCTCGCGCATAAACCAAACAACTCATAACTTTTTGAAACGGTTGCTATAAAAATATTTTAATATCCCAATCCTGTTATCGGCCATCGAGAGGCCATCAAAGCTTAATGCCATTCCACAGAAAAACATGTCAATAAAAGGGCCGACCACCGACGAAACACTCTCGACCCCGCTGGGGCGCGGCGCTCGATTCGATTTCGATTTTCATCGAAAATAAATTTGCAAACAGTGTGCTGAGATCGAAGCGAGTTCTTGGGCTCGCGGGTGACAGCGAACCGGTTCTAATGGGGCACGGCGAGCCCGAACACTTTGTGGCCGTTTGTCGCCCCATCCTGACGCCAGCCGGCAGCGACTACTGCCGGCGGATGCCACGGATCTTGTGGGCCGCCTTTATTTTCGGAGAAGCTTATTACGTTTCCCCTTCGTTCTTTTGAGCCAATCCTTCACCCCGGAGACCCGGTCGGCCGTCTCCGTCTGAGCTAATTTATTCTACCAGCGCCTTGTAGAAAAATATCAAAACCTCAATCTAATGCTAATTGATTGCTAGATTAAATGGTCCTCGGGACCGCGAGAGTCCTGCGCGGCCTCCGGTCGGGCGCGTGGGATTCCTCGTATTTCCTTCCGCCTAAGAAGCAGTGAAAATGGCGGCAGTGCCCGCATATGCCACTCTGGGCCTTGCCTCGCACTTCGGCTCCCGAAGGCGCCATTCCTGCGGATTCGACACGCAGGACGACACGACGACGACGACGCCAACCCTCGAGAGCGCGCGCCAGAGCGCGTTCAATGATCTCCCATCTGGTTTGCCTTCGAATTGATTTATCGATATGGCCGGGGGTCTCTCCGCGCTGTCTCCGCGCGAACCCCGAGATCGACAAATATGCACGAGAATGCGACCATGTAGCCTGATCTTCGCTTTATTATGTGTTGTTTCGTTCTTTTTGTTTACCCGTTGTTTTTCTCTGCTTCCTTCCTCGAAGACGCGAACATAAATCAAACATCGGGCATCGGGCTATCTGATCGATTTGCCGGGCTAAGGCAGATGCCGGGCTGATAAGTGGGACCCCGCGCATTGCTTTGTTTCCATGCGTGCCGGGAAGGCCTAGCATAATCCCGGAGCCCGAAGAAACGCGGTGCAAAAAGGGGGCCCCAAGCCCCGAAACACCCGAAAGTGGCGTGCCAAATTCAACGCCGGACCTTTACACGGTCCCGGCGGCTAATGGAACCGGGATTTGCAGTGACGCCATAAATCACGACGCCCTCACCGGTGCAACGGCTGATTACATACGGGAACCGAAGAACGGTTCCTCGCTGACATCCTGCGATTAGCGCGGACACCGCGGCCAACGTTTGAGCGAGCTTTTAAGCTTCTGGTCACCTGGCAATCGCGAGCGCAGTGGCCAAGTAGCGGTCGATTGTTGGTTTAAGTGCTTCCAGCAGATTAAAGACCTTCCGTGCGCTCAAAGTCCCGTTACCGCGGCCCGGCCCAAACCGAAGGGTTATCGGTGGTGACGACGTGTCCGTTCGCCCGCGCTCGGCTTTTAAAAGGTCCTTAACGCCCGTCGGTCGGGTCGCGTGTGTCGTGGATCGATTCGGAGCGTAACGGGTTTTTGCAGCGCCGGACACCAGCGACTTATCAGCCGGACCCGGGAGGGCGTGAGTGTGTCCTGCCGGATTATCGGGCCCAACCGGTTCCGGATGACGTTGGCGTGACAAACGGGAATCTTGAAACTCGCGGCGGCCCAGGAATGCCTTACATCACATCGCGCGCGTTCGACTTTCCCTTTGACCCGCGATAAATGTTTGAAAGCACGCTCGTGCTCGTGAGTTGCATCGTGCCCCGTGACCGCGCACATCGGAACATAATCGCCTCTAATGATCGCGAACACGCAACGCACACCGTTCCGATCCGAGCGTGATCCGTTCCGATGCAGGCAACGGTAAACGTGCCCTCCGCACGATCGATCGTGAACGCCTTCGAAGACGCGGCCGATAAGATAGTCGATCGGCCGAAAGCCCGCGATAAGGATGCTGGTCCGTGATCCCAAATGCCACACACGCCCCCAGTGACCAGTGAGTGAGCGTCCGCCTAGTCTGTCGAGATGCCGTCCCGGTCCGGACGATGTGCTGCAAGATCGATAAGATTAGGGTGGCTCCTGCACCTGCAAGTGGCGAGTGCTGCTGGAATTTGCATTGCTGAAAGCATTTCCAGGTAGGCGGTCGATCGGCCAGATACGGCCCCCTCGCACTGATCCGAAGGTCAACGTACCGGTCAGTTCTCGGGGGCGATACAAAGTTGCAACTGCAACGAAGAAGGGTTGCTCTTCCAGATGCGCTTCTCAGAAGAATTGGGTCCCCAAAAAAAGGTGACGGAACCGGAAGTGGCGCTGGCTGATTACGGTGAGCATTATGTGCCGCGGTGTGGCGTTTACCTGAGCTGCCGTCGCATCCGGATACGGCCGCCGGTGATAGGAGACGGTGGAGGCGATCGTGTCGATGACCGCCGTCGCCGTGCTCGCTGCGGTGGTTGATGCTGCGGACGCCACTGCGCCGCCGGAGGGTGATCCACCCGAGGGGGACGGGGTGGACGCAGCCGCAGCATCGGAGGCTCCGGTTTGGCCCCCGATAGGCCGCATACTGTTTCGCTTCAGATTGTTCGCACCATTGTTGGCATTGTTACTGTTGCTGCTACTGCTGTTGGTGTTGGTGTTGTTGCTAGGGGTGATGCTGGGTTGCTGAGATGCAGCGCTGCCTACTGTTGCATTGGTAGTGCCTCCCGTTGACGCTACTTGGCCGCTTCCATTCAAGACGCCACTGACCGCGCTCGTCTCGGGGAGCGATACCACCGGGGAGGTGGCCGCGGTGGGTGCTGTGGCGACAGCAACACCACCACCCACTGCCAGCCCGGCAGCACCGAATCGTGTTGTTTCCATTGTGCCGCACACACACACACACTCAGGCACACTCGGTCGTGTTTCTTGTGCTCTCTACACTAAAGCCTTGCCGCAATCGGCACCTCTTCATTGGGGGGTGCGTGGGCCGCACACAGTCGTGTAGGGTGGTGGGTGGGTGGCACAAATTTTCCATCAATTCAAACCCAACTTTTCTTATCGCACCGAAGCACACACACGCGGGCACCTCGATTTTCTTCACACTTTTCCGAGGAAAGCCTTCAGCTCATCAACATCTTTGCTTTTTTCTTTCTTTGCTCATCTTCCCATCATTCACACTTTTCACTTGTGACCTCCCCTTCTCTCCCTCTCACTCTTCGCGTCGTCTGCTTCTGGCCCCACTTCACCGTTCACACCGTCGGTCGGGGGTCGGCTGGCCTTCCTTTCGCTCGGGCCGCGCTTCACTGCCACTCTGCCGCCGTGGCCACGCTTTTCCTAAAACGCACCGAAACCCGCTGAAGAAGTAGGCGGGGGGGGAGAAAACACAGAAGCGCGATTTTCACTCCCGTGAACTGTGAACCGACGCGGTGAACGACGCGATCCGCCGTCCCGGCTCCACTATTTTCTCACTCATCCCGCCGCCACGCCGCGCTATGCAACGGTACCGACCGCCGCCGCCACCCGGTGGGAAATTGTTGGAAAATTTTCATCACAAATTTAGAAAACGAAAAACCCCGCCCGCCAGCAATGTGAACTTTGTTTTTTTCTCTCACTCTCTCACTCGAGCGCTCCGGTGCTATGGAAACGGGGGGAAGAAAAAGAAAAAGCATAATTAGAAAAGCAGATCTTAGTTGGCGCGCCCGGCGGCGGCGGAGGCGCGATGATAAGAAAGCCAGCGTATCGCGGGCCCCACAAAAGGCCCGAAATCGGAATCTCTCCCCAGCGCGGAGGGGGCGGTGAAATGGTGCCTTTTTGATTTGCCCTTTCGCACGCACTCCGCCATCGAACCTACAACAGCACCTACACCGCTATGGGGCTACTTGGACCGAACACTTTCCCTTGGCATTTCGAGTGTTCGTTTCTTTTTTTGGGGAATTCACCCCTAAATCGGGTGACACGATGCGGAAGTATGTTTAACATTCTTGAAACTCGGCTAAGATCGATCAGAAACAACCTGCGCATCCTTCTGTGCAAAGCATAATTTTTTTGGAAATGATAGAAATTCAAATGATTCAGTCCGAAGCATCGATCGATGTGGGGCGTCGTGCCAACGATCGGGGTACGAGTGCCCGGGGTCGATATCGAGATCACTTTCGAAATCAGCATTATCTTCACTCCACACCCATCACCAATCCAGAAAAGCCCCGACACTCGGCCTCCCGAGAGGTGGCATGAAAATGGAAAATTTTCTTGCCACCTTTTCGTGCTGCCACAGCTGAAAATTCGGTGGAAAATTAGTTCGGTAATCTCGGGGCGGTACCACGGGGCGGGTGGCACAGAAAGAGAGAGAGATCCGTTCCGGAACAATATTATGGATCCCTGCGGCGGCGGCGGCGGCAGCCCCGTTCCTCCGCCGGCCTTTGACCGTATCGAACCCATCGAAGAAACTGGCTCAGGCCCACGGCCCAAAAGCTTTTAACGCGCACCGAGAGATGCAGCGATGATGATGAGTCTTGACAAAATTGCACCTCACACTCTGGACCGGACCCGGGCGCGATCTTCCATTACGACGCCGGTGCCGGCTGTGTTGTGTGTCCATTAAAACATCCTCCCGTAGGCCGAACCAAACAAAAAAAAGCACACGGGGAGTATGTAACACATGGCGGCGCGCCCCAAAAGCGGGCACCGCCGACAGAGAGAGGAACAAACCAATCGATGGCCACCACTTTATGGAAATTGATACCGCGCGAAAAACGGTCTGGTTAAACACACTTCGCACGCTCGAGCCCGGGCCGCTCGCTGCTGCTGCTGGCAGTAATTATCTCAATCGTTCACCTCATCATCTCGTGTGCCGTCACCATCCGGCCGGATCCGGCCGCGAAGTAAACCATATCGCACGAAGCGCGAAGTAGGTATCAAAGGCATCGCACTGAAGCTGATCCTCGGTTTTGTTTTTTTCGGTTTTGGGTGTGTGTGCATAATTGAGTTTCACACACCCAACATTTCAACAACCACAATTTTACTGTAGATAGCAGAAAGGTTTTAGTTTTCTCCTCGAGCATACTTTTATGCAAACACTCTCAACGTTTTTATTATGTAAAGACAAACGAAGACGGCACCTTTCTTGAAATTCTCCTAAGACCATGTGTGTTCCCGAGTAACCGCATAAAGGACGAAAGGATCCTGACAGCAATCCGACTCATCAAAAATCAATCAATTCCCTCATTCTTTCTTTCACGCCATACACGGTTCGGCTCGAGTGTTTCATTCCGGCTCGCGACCGATTCAAAAGACTTCAGCGCCGATCGCAAGCGACGAACCCCCGGACCCTCGAATTGGTTGTTTTTATTTTTCCACATTCTCCTAAAGTCTCTCTCCCGCACGTTGCCCTTTGTTTGTGCTGACATTTTTCACCTTCAGCCTTGCCAGGGCTTGTCGGATTTTTTCTAGCTCGCCTTTTCGGCTCCGATTAGTGTTCTTCCAGGTATCCTGTCCCATAATCTTTCGGGTGCCGGACCCAGGCCCAGGCCTAGCCGTGGTCCTCTTCTTCCATTCGGGCGATAGATACATTTCAGCCTCAGCAAAACGGACCCACGGATGGGTCCTTTTTCTATCGATAACTTATGTCTGTTTACTTTCCTTCGCCGTGCCCACCTCAAACGTTTTTCTTACCCCCGGGACGAGTGTTGTGCATTCCCCGACCGACCGACCGACCGAGAATCCGTTGAGATCTCGTCGCTTCCCTTTCAACCATTCCCATTCCCGGTATCGCTCACTGTCCCATGGGTTCGTTGGTGCCTTATTCGGTTTGTTTCGCCTCCCGTTAAATGCCCTTTAAAATGATGAAGCAATATAACCGCCCATCGCTGCGTGGGGCCGGGCCCGGACAAAACCAACAACGGAAGCCGGGGGGGCCACAACACCGAAAAACAGCCCCCCACGAGGGTCAACCTACACCCAACACTTCCCCACGCCAACCGGACAAAAATCGGGAACATCCTTAATTACCGCGCTCGTTGGGTGATCATTTTAATGTGTGGCCCTTTCAGCCTCCGCACGGTGGTGGTTTCGCTTGTTAAATTTCTCCTCCTGCAGCAGCAGCAGCAGCAGTCGTGGGACACTGGACAGGAACCGATGGCGGACTTTTCCCACACACCGAGCAGCGCCGAGCGCGATTTGCGGGTGGTAGAATTTTATGGCCAGAAACCTACCCAGAGACCTTGAGACCAAACTGCCTCCGAGACGCCGAGCACTGCGCGGTTCGGTGTGACCTTTAATGTTACGGAACAAAAAAGTCGAATTTTCGGCAGTTGCACAGCACACCGGCACCGGTCTTCTAACTGTTGCAGCGAGTGCACTTTTCCCAGCAACATCCGAAAGGCCCCTCTGGGCAACGAAGCGCAAGACGCACTTAATGGCAGGTACTCTCTCGCGCACAGCCGAGCATAATTTCAGTCACACCGCACCGCAAGCGAGAGGTCCCTCCGTTCGCCCAGCGTTTTGCTTCCCACCGTGGGCGGCCTAAGCATGATCGGACCCCGACCGACCGACCGGCCCGGCCGACCTGTTGGCGCCACCGTCTTCGGAACCCAGCCGTTGTCGGAAGCCAGTTTTTTTCCGTTCCGTGTACCCTGCACCTCGCCGACCCAAGTACCGATGCTTCTAATGAAATCGAGTAAAAAGAGATATCTTGCTTCAAAATACGTCCTTCCTTCGACTAACATTTTGCTTGCCGCCGCTGATTGTTTGGAGTGCATTTTCATGGATCTTCGCTGTAAGTTCAATACTTTTATGTTCTCCCACAAGGCGACTCGGTTTTTATCACCTACACAGCGCAGTACTGTTCGCTTTCGGGCGACCGTTCGCTGCCCAATTATAACTCCCCGGAAACGTAATGGGCCAACATCCGCCAAGGGGTTTAATGCTACCGCGCAACATTCTCACATCATCATTCTCGGCTCGATCGAAATGGAATCAGTGTGTGTGAATCGGAAAGAATGCCGTTTCTCGTGGCGCACTGATCGGAAATATCTCGCGCCGGCAGCATAATTTTCTCGAGCACATCGAGAAAGGGGGGACCGGAACGGCCCGCTGCACCATTTGGTTGATTTATGAACAAATAAATTTAGTCTAATTCACGAGGAGAATGATGTTTGCTGCAAACGGAGCGTGTTATCCGATCTGGGCGTGCATTTAAATACTTCCCAAAGTAAAGTCAAGTTTCATTAAAACCCCACCGCCTGACACGGTAAGGCCACGTTCCGTGGCTAAGAATCGAGCTACGAACCATCAACAGATTTTGATAACATCATTCCCGTGTCGTTGCGTGGCCTAAAGACGTTTCCCCAATCTACAAGACGCGCAAAGCTGATGCAATCACTCACATCCGAAGCAAAACAGAAATCTCCCTCGCCGTAAAACAATAGAGAAACCAGCGGAGCGTTGAGAACAGAACAAACGTTTATCTAACCGCCCAAAACGACAACGATGTTTGCATTTCGGGCTGTTCCGTGGGCCGCCCCGGTTTCTTCACTCTTCTGGATGGCTGGCTGCTGCACGGGTTTGTTCCGGGCGGCGCAGCTTTCGTCTCCTGGCAATTGCTTTAAGCACTGCAAATACTCATAAATTGAGGGCTCCCGCTGCCCAAGCGGACTGACCGGCGCGCGATGGCCATCCGGCCGTGGTGAGGATGATGATGAATTGCCTTCGTCACGTGGGCCACGAAGGCAGCAAAATAATTCATCAATCTAATCGGAGATAACGAGCTTAGCAACAGCCATTTTCTTCCCAACCGCTCTTTCTAGTCCGCCATTTCTTTGGCCCGGTCCGGCCCGGAGAATGGGGGGCCTACTCAAGAACGAAAGAACCGGCCGAACGGGCACAGAATCGGACGGCCAACGTTTCGCTACGCCAATTTCACTTCGCCCTGGCGTGCCAAAGTGCGCCTCGCTTAATCTCCCCGGTCTCAGCGGCCCAATCCACCAGCCACCCCAATGTTGATTCGACCGGTTAAGCATTCGCTTGGTTTTTTTGTGGTCTTCTACACGCGGGAGGGAATTCGTGTTGTGCCAAACATAAACTAAGCGTGAAGGTCTCGGCGATATTTTCCGCTCCGTCCGCGTCCGTGAGCGGAAGCCACGAGAGAGCGAGCGAGGGAACATGTGGCCCGGGTTTCTTGGCCCGCTCTGCACGATGGCCCGGGTGGATTAAGTGTGGCGCGCAGGTAACGCGTTCGTTACGGATTGAAACTGAAATACCTCAGCAGAAGCAGAATCCAAAATAAGACCAAAAAGAACGTCTATCCATCCATCTTTCCCCCCCGGCGGGCCACGAGAGAACTGCGAAACCGGAAAGAACGCTTTTACTTCTCGGGCCTTCCTTTCCTTGAGAAATCGGAGCGCATTTCTTCTTCGAGTGGGGCCGAGCGGCCATTCTTCAACACCTGGCCTTCGCCGAACGCTAAGCTAAGTATAAGATATATACGCGGAACAACACACACACACACAGGCGCACGCGATCGCGGCCCTGAAATGGTTCTAATAAACCCATAAAAATCTCCACCCGGTCGCACCACTTGTTGCACGGCAGCGACGAAGAAAAATGTTGAACAAAAAACCTAAATCGAGAAGTGGACACACGGCGACACCTTGCGGGGACTCTAAAGCTACGCAACCAGGACACAAACAAATTAGTTTCCGCCTCGAGCCCCGCCAAGTATTTCACCTTCGACTTCGCCAAGAGGTCGCCTGTTCCGGTGGAAACGCCACCGGGCAGGAAGATGTGTCTTCAATGGCTTCGCTCCTCTCTCTCTCGATCGTTCATTATGTTGCCCCGAAAGCCATACCAGTGTGTGGCCCCCGTGCGCATCCGGGGTCACCAGATCCAATTTCTACGAAAGAGTTACCCGGTTTCTTGGAGGGGCCTGGTTCGTGTCGCGAATCGCTACGGACCCGCATAAAATGTGTTCAATAGACCCATTTACGATCTCATACCAATTAGCTTGGGGAAACGACCGCTTAAAGCACAAACGAATGGGCGTCAACAGCAGCCTTATCAATGTCAAAATGTGCAAAACTATCATAAACGATTTCTACACAGCCGTTAATCTTTTCTCGCGTTCCGAACCGGTGACTCTTTCCGACGATTGCTTCCGTCTAACCACCGCCTTATCCGGCCCGGAAGAGGTGGCCTCCGGTGACGAGATACGGTGTGTTGCAGAGATCTATTTGAATAACCGTGAAAATCTAGTCGCGCGTCACTTTTCCACCGGCCAAGGTTCGTTGCGCTAGCTAGCGCCACCGCCCCGGGACGAGATAGGATCGGTGCGATAAGACGAGCAGTTATGGTGGTAACGATTTGTTCGTATAAATTCCGTCCGTCCGGTGTCGCGTTCCCGCCATCCTATCGTGTTACAACACACGTTTGGCTTCAACAAATTAGCGGCAGCGATGAGACAGTTCTCGCGGTATTATTCTGAGCAAAGTAATAACACATTAACGGAAGGAGAATTTGGGAGTCCAACCATTTTCCTCAAGCCGAAAGGCGAAGAATGTGCGCGCCCTAAAAACGGTGCAACAACTTGCACCGTTCTCCGGTCATAAACCCTTTCGGTGTCGAAATTGGATGAACGTTCACACGCTACAAGAACACGCTTCCAAGAAAACTAAACAAAAAAAGGCGATCCGGCCCAAGAAGAACTCGCCGACGACAAGTGTGTCATAAAAGCGTTTGCCCTTCGACACTTTTGCATTTTCTGGTTTGTTTTGTGAACGGCCGCCGAATAGTTTACCTGCCGACGCCGTTGCTACCCGGTCGAGGTTAGTTTGAACAATTTGTCCACCAACCGGAGCGGAGGAACCGCATGCGGACCTCTCTCGGAGCTTCGGTACCTGCGCACGGCACGGTGCAGCGAGTGCACTTTTGTCCTTCAAACGCGCACGGCAAGTGAAAACGAAGCCGACCGCGGGGTGACGTACCGCGGTGCGTACAAGGGCCCGGTCTCCGGTTTCCACTTTTCTCACTTTCCGTTTCGCATGATCGATGAATATTTATGAGCGACCGATGAATGATATTTCGATGCCCAAGATCCAGCCACCACACACACACACACATGTGCGCACACGCTGGGCAAACACAACGATCGTCGGTGGCATCTCGTTTGAGAGTTTGAATGTTTGCGTTCTTATGCTTCGCGACGTTCGATTGGAAAAATTAGACCCCAATGCTGGCTGGCTGCAACGGGCCAAATTCGATAGAGCAGCACCGGAGAGCTAGGCTCGGAGACACTCGAAGAACGAAGCATAAGAAAAAGGAAACCTGGAACCGCGTTCCACGAGGAATGTGTGTTTGTCTCGGGATGTCAAAATCAACATTATACCCGCGTTCCGTTGGGCTCCGCCGCTTCTTGCCAACATGTTTGCCAAGCCATACAAAGCGGAGCATTCACGGTCGCCACGGTGGTTGGCGCAAGCCAATGTTTGTCGTTTACGTTTTGCTCCCCCCCTGGCACAGCTCCCAAATGGGGGATGTGTTTCTTTCCGTCGCTTTGCTTATTCTGACGCAAAAGACGGAACTGTAACGCGCGAGGCGTGCTTATCATCGGAAGCAATTTCATTGAAGTTTATTAAATGGGGTGACATTTTTCAAACTAAACTGCTGAATCAAATTGTGGTGGCCTCAGAACTTGATCCTTCGCTAGCCCGTGTCGCCGATGGTTAGCGAATTGCAAACGCTGGGTGTGGAAAGAACGCAAATTCCAGGGACACGAACCGCGCCGGTGGGGTACGATGGTCAGCAGCAGCAGGTCAATTTAACAGTGATCCGCGCGACCAGTTCGATCGCCCGGCCCGGCCCGAGCACGCATACACGCAAGCGCAGCCGGCCCAACACACGCGGTTCGCGGTCGCTCCCTCTCGCTCCGTCCATGCCCGCCATGCGCATTCTTTCGCGTTCCGCCGCCGTTCTGAAGTTGATCTTGCTCTCGGTGGCCTCTGCTGTTTTGGCGCTGCCCCCAACACAACGCAACGCACACAGCGAGATGCTAGTTCTCGCACAACCACCAGCACGCGAGATCGCAGGATCTATACGCGTCTTTCGCGTTTCTACCTTTTCTTTGTGCATTTTCTTCGCCTTCCGCAGCCCAGAACCGGCCCCACGCCAGGTGGGGGGCGGGGGACCGCCGGAGCCACCGCCGATGCGAGCCACGGAGCCAGTAGAGAAAGAGGTGGAAAAGCCGCTCTGGTCAGTCACCAACACCAAGCACCGTGGCGGTGGCCAAGAATTTCTTTGCCAAGGCAAGGCCCAGCCCGCTGATGGTGGTGGTGGTGGCGTGTGAAAGCAAGCTGCGTAAAGAACGTGTGCATTCGAAAGAGGGATCGTTCGAAGATCGTTTCCAGCTTCTCGATGCGATGTGGAGCCTCGAGAACCCGAGTAACTTGAGCACCGACTGAAATGGAAGTGATTCGGGAAATATTCTCCAAAGTGGGAAAAAGGTCAATCAAATGCGGTTTATATGACACAGTACAACCTAAGCACTTTGCGCTTCATCTTCACCACATTGATGGTGGCGTTAAGAAGGAATTGAAGAAACCTGCTTCCACCGGATAACACTTTCATCTCGCAAACGAGGTTCGTCGCCAGCAGTTTGCAACGACTGTCCCTCACACACACACACACACACACAGACTGGATCTTCATTTCCACCAGCTGCCAGCAGCATGCAGCATCTTGCTGGTGCTCGCCAGTTAAGTCGAAAGACAATTCAAATTATCAATCATCGAGCTCACGTTGGTTTTCACTCTGCTCACCTACTGGTTTGGGATTCCGATCCGATCGTCTTGCAAGGACACACATGCAATGGATTTTTCGGATGCAACAATTGCCCAGCGATCGCGTAAAGGATCGCCCGATTGGTATTGATGTTCTTTGATGGCTATTGAACTTCACGCAACACCGTCACAGAAGAGTGCGATAAAACTCTTTAGAATTGCGAGCAAGGTACCGTAACTTACATTTCTTCACGTTCACTTCTTAGAATAATGCGCGTTTCCGGAAATGTACAAAACAACTGTTTCTACAGTGTCGCTTTCGCCAAGCGGCCCGTGGCTTATTTTGAAACTGTGCAAACTTTTGCAAACGAAACACTTGCACTCAGAACACTGCCACGTTATTATGATACCGAGCGTCGAGTTATGTTTTCTTTTTCCACCAAGCCTTCGGCCAGAACGGAAACACAACGCACGCACGCACACACGGGGCCACTATTCTGAGTCGCGGCGGCGAAAGGCTTCTTTTCCGTCTCACCCGTCCCGCCGCCGTCCGATCGTGTTTCACGCACTGTTCCACGATCACGATACGCTACGGCGCTACGCGGTCCGATCGGCCCGATCAACACGGAATCAGAAAACACGTCCGAACCGCACGCTTGAAAATTTGTGAAAAACCTCTTTCTCTGTGTTTTCTGACCGACGAACTAGAAGAATAAAAACCTCACTTTTGAACCTGACTTTTCTTAACCGAAACTGTATTTCTGGTTTTTTTTTCCTTTTTGTGGACAATGGTGTTGGTGATCAGCGAACTGAAACGAACGAAACCGAACTTACTGACCCGATCGTTGATCGTTGATCGTTGTACTATGAGGAATGAACTCTCTTTAATTGGGTGAACTCTCGAATTGGGTGAACTCTTTTTCCATTTTTTCCAACTTTTGATACACACTGTAACGGAGCTGCTCGAAACTGCTCGACTCACCATCAGCTGTTGGCTGTCAGAGACGCTGCGCGAATCTTTCGGATGACTGTCCAACTCGAGCGTAAACAAACGATGACCGAATCTCACTGATGATTTCATACTCTTCCGTCTCGTTTTGTGAAGCTTTCCGTTGTTGTTCACGATTATTTTTCGGTCCCATGTTTGTTTTCGTGCCAGTCCGGAGCTCATCTCAGGAAAGTGCGCTTCAGCTACGTTTGTTTCAGTGAAAAGTGCGATCTCGGCGGTTCGAGCACCGTGAGCCGTCCGTGTTTAATTTCTTAATTGATTGGCACCAGTAACCCGGCACGATGGGCACACCCGAGCCCCCCGAGAAGGGGATCGTGCTGAAGGGCTGGGAAAAGCTGGACGACGACGTCATCATCAAGGAGGTTTCCACCAAGGGAAAACACGTCAATCTCTGCATCCAGTTTCTGGCCGACCGGAACGAGCTGTCGACCCGGGAAGCCAAGAACTATTTCCTCCAAAAGGTACGCCAATGCAGCAACCGAGTGGTATGAATCATCACAAGGGTGAGCCAACACCGCTTCCGAAGCGTTGTTGTTGTTGGGATGCATCGATGCAGAATATTTGCATTCGAGACGCAAATCCGATTCACACACTCCCGGCGGTGCCGCTATCAAGCTTCACGGTGCACGAGTCGCATCGCGTCCTTATCGCAGGCAAACTCACAAACACCAACACGACGCAGAACGAGCGTGTGTGGGTTCTCGGACGCCAAGTGCACCTGCGGGTTGAGGACGGACACAGAGTCAACAATCCGTGGGGGTGAAGCTTGCAAACTGATCTCTCCACAATCGTCGGGAGGGGGTTAATATAACAAACGGCTTGAGCCGTCGTCAAACCAAAGGCTTCCTTATCGCACAGAGCTCGGCGACGGAACACCGAGACGCTCGAGACGCTCAGTAGCACCACGATCACTCGGGAGGGCACATCTCGGGGCCCAATCCAATTTAGTACAATTGTTTCGCTTTTGTAGGTTAACGCGTACGTCTATCGATTGCTCGCGAACCGACAGCTCTTCAAGGCGCACCACATCCTAACGAACATCGATCGCGTCCCGAAGTACGTGTTCTATCAGATCGCCACCGAAACAACCGATCGCGGACTGCGGGAGTACATCCAGCAGCATCTGGCCCGAACGATCGACAACTACGAGCAGGGCGAAAAGGAACGGATTGGCGCCTACTGGCGGGTTTACACCCAGCTAAAGGCGAACGTGCGCCAAATGGCGGACGTGCTGAACGAAGTGGCCAGCGGCTACAGTGTGCTCGAGATCGAGACGATGTCATTCAACACCTTCTGCATGAAGGAGGATCTCTATCGCAACACGGTGGCCGTGGATTTGTTCTTCAAAAATCAAGGTAATGTTGTGTGACAGACGCCGTGGCCGCTCGAGGGAGGGTTTTGAATGTTGTTCGCTCGGTTGTCATGCCAATTCTAGTTCGCGTTTATTTAGTCTAGCCACGGCCAGAGCCTTGAACCTGGCGGTTGGGAAAGTTTCCTCTGACGGAAGATCGATCCTCTGCGCTGATAATGAGCGCGCCTTCGTCACGTGAACAAAACCTCCGATGGTACACAGTATCGGATCAAAATGGTTCGGTCAATCCCCATGGAATCAGTCGGCCACATACGGCCTATCGATGCAAAGCAAACTGGCCCGCCGGAACATTGACACAAGATTATGTGTCCGATTTTTGAGTACTTTTCCTCCTTTAATCAACTTATTGAATGAGCGATCTTTGCCATCGACCGACTAACGTCTAATAAGATCGCCATATCGACGTCATCAATTGGTTTTGTCTGAAAAAATCATTACACAACAGCGATCAGCGATGACGCCAATGATGGTGATGGGGTTTCAGACTGCCTTTTTAATTAACTTACTGATAACGGTGTATGGAAATTAGTTCGATCGTATTCCGCGCTCTCGACCTACCCGAAGTTAGATCAGCATCTGGGCGTAAGCTTATGATCACTGTTTCATTTTCTGTTACAGAGTCCGAAATTTCACCCATCCTCGATCGCTACACCGTGTGGAGCTACCTGCTGAAGAACAACATCTCCAATCTGGTGAAGATATGGATCCAACTAAACAGCTGCTTGCGCCACTGTGTCCACAACGGGGTCGATCCCACGTCGCACCTTCTGCGCATCAAAATCGACATCTACGACGATCCGCGTTTCAACGAGCGGCTCCGGCAGCTGTTTCAGCGCTGGGAGATCGACGACTTCATGCTGTCGCAGCTTTCGCACCATCGCACGCTGGCGAGGAGTGAAATTCTGCTCAACGAACTGGCGCGCTTGGGGAAGTTTCTCGACCACGAGCGTACGGATGCGACCGCCATCTTGAGGCGTCTGTTTACGACCGAAACTTACGGCCGCAGTCCCGGCTGGACGGAGGAACGGTGGTTTCGCGAGCAAATCACACGCCGCATGGTGGACAATCAGTTTTTCACGCTGCTCGGGTTGCCGATCGTCAGTCGTGAGGCATTACAAAAGCTAGTGGCTGCCGAAGAGACACCATCCGGTGACGGTGCCGGTTCTCGGCAGCCCCGGGAGGAAGTGAAGTTGTTCCTGGAACTTCAAAAGCTGAATCAAGATACACCGATTGGGGCCAGCGAGCTGTTGGGCGTATCGCGAACCTGTTCGCGCTATATACTGCACCACAATCGGAACTTCTACGAAGAGAATCCAATCGTCGCGTTGTTTGAGTACGGACTCGATGAACAAAATACCTGCTTCCCGGACGATCCGGGCGATCCGCTGCTAAGTAGACTGCCCCATTTACGCTCCTTTGTGCGCCGTTATCAAATTCCCACCGAACCGACGGCAAGAAACTCCGCGCTCGAGGAGGCCACCGGAAAGCTGCTGGAGATCGCTGGCATACCGGGGCCTCAGACGATTCGGACGCATCTTTTCAGCACCTCAGGCGAGGATGAGGATGAACGCGCGGTGCGTTCGGAGCTGCTGCAGCAGTACGGATCGATTCCACACTTTAACCATCCGCTGCTGATCGAAAAGTACGGTCAACCGGTCCGGCTACGCTACCTACACTACATCCGGCTGCAGCGAGCCTGCTATGCGGTGTACGAATTCTACCGAGAGCAGCTGCGAAACTACTCGCAGATCTCCACCCGACAGATCAACAGTGCGGCCCAAACCGTGGCCCAGCTTGCGATCGAGCGGTACTGGGACCAATCGCTCGTCGCGCACGCCATAGCCTTCATGGAGATGATCGGTGTGAGCAGTGTTCCGACGCGCGCCTATCTACGCTGCCTTACCCTGGTCCATCAGAATCGAGACGATCAACCGATGGCCAGACGGACGCTTTCAATCGCCGAGTTGTTGCTACGCTGTGAGCTTGCGATCGCCCGCAAATCTCTGGACGATCCCGAGTTGCTGATCGATCTGGAAGCGATGACGGTGATCGCGAAGGCCAACGGATTGCCGTTTCCCGAACGATACCTTCGCGAACGTTTGCTAGCGGCCAACGATTGGTTTCGCTTTCTGCTGCTGGTGGACTATCTGGGCTATCCGCCGCAGCAAGTACTCGACCTGTGCCGGACGGGATTCGGTGATGGAAAGATTGGGCTAAATCTGATGACTGCGCTTCTTCACCAACCAAAGATCGACCGTGAGGTGCCCGTTAGGCGACGTTCCAGTTTAACGCCACGGCGAAGGCGCAGGGTAAGTGCACAGCATCGTCCTCGTTTGTAAGGTTTCCGCGAAACGCGAGATCACTTTGTTTAACATCGGATACGCCGTTGACCCACTTGCGACGTGGGGCCGGTTGTCATTGTTGCAGTCTCGTAGCGCGCAGTCGTAAATTATGACCATCGCCAGCATATCTGTGTAAACAAGGAGCAATCTTTCGTAATTGCGCAACAGTCAACCGGGCGCCGGACTCTGGCGCGCACGATCAGCGCAAAGGGTCGCACAGGCAGTGGCATGAACTCATTTTGGCGTCCCTTATCACTGTCGCCGTTTCGAACCTGTGCAACCTTTGCTACTGTTCCGTGCTGCGTTGAGTCCGATGCATAGAGCACTGGATTCGCAAGAGCATGATCGGCTTATTCCGGTTTGTAACATCAACTGGGTCAGTGACCCTCGCTGGCTGATATGATTTCAACGAGAGCGTATGGCGAATTTAATCGCAGACTTTGCTCAATGAACTGATCCGCTTGATTCGAATCGTTACACTCTTTGGTCTAATTAGTTTGTTTTCATTTAGGTAACATCAACAAAACACTGAATTCCCGTCGATTTAGCTTCGCAACCCAATCTGTTGATTGATACATCTCTTTTTTTGCAGGGAAGCAGTACAACGGCCGAATCCAGCGGACACTCGAGCGTGTCCAGTGAAGGGGATGCCATTTCGAATCGTAGCGCTACCGGCTTGGTCTCCAGCACTGCCAGCACCACCCAGCCGACTCCACTGACCTCGGTGTCCCTGAGTTCGTACACGAGCACTACGTACGACGGTGCGTGCTTTCTATCGGAGCGTTACGATACCGATCTCGTGTCGACGGTTCTGCTCTGCTCGAACGAAGCGAACCCGTACGCGGCATCCGCCGCCGCGACTCCCCATCCGTTCGAGTTCGCGCCGTTCATCCGTCTCATGCGGACCGCCACCGAATCTCTGCAAGTGCCACGTTATCCACACACCTACCAGAATCTACTCGATCGAGCCATTCGTTCCCGCTGGCCCCTTCTTGCCCTGCTTGCCGGCGAGGTGTGTCCTCGGGATAGCGAAGCCCTGCGCTACTGTTGGATTGTTTGGGTGACGCTGGCTGGAGAGTATCCATTCCGGGACCGGCTCCCATCCGACCCGGCCACTGCAGACGAGTGTGATGAACGTACGTTTGTGTGCGATTTGGTCGAGTACTTGGTGCGTACGGATCACATCTGCACACTGGCCAGCTCACTGGCCGTGTTCTACCGCGGCACGAACTGGGACCACCTGGCTTCGTACCTTTCGCTCACCCGCGACGTACTGTTCGATGGCGACCGTGCTGTCCAGCTGTTGACTAGCTTTCTGGCCAGCACCACCGGTGACGAGTGTTTTCTGCTGCGTCAACCAAAGTACGAAATGTTTAACTTTTGCGCACGGTTGCTGACCCTGCACCTGTGCAATCGATCGTCGGTGCACCATCAGCAGCTGTTGCTGCGATCGTACATTCGCAGCGATATCCGGTGCTTCCTCACGACGGCGATCGACTTCGAGCGGATGCTGCGGGTGTGCGAAATCGTTCGGAACTGTGATGTGGCCAGCGATGTTTTGCGCTTTTTCGAGCGTGCCGCTGATGTGCGAACGCAGGAGTACGAAAGTGGCCTTTACGAAGCTCTCTGTGAGCGGCTGGTGGCACGCAAATGTCACGAAGCAGCCATTGCCGTTGCCGTGGAGGCCGGCTTGCCGAAGGAGAGTATCATATTCGAACACTGGGTGAGCTTCTTCGAGTCAACCGGAACGCTCGGTGAGTTCGAGCGCTATCGAGCGGACAGCGAGCGGTTCGGGTTGGGACCGGAGCTGCGCATTAACTTCTTCACTCACATCGCCAACCGACTCGAGTACGGTGATCCGGCACGGTACGAAGTGCTCCGGTGGGCGCTCGTGCTGATCCGCGAACATGGTCTGTATCCGAGCGAAAGTTTTGATCGCGATCGAGTGGAGTACGAGCTGGCGCTTAGTTATGTGCGCTGCAGTGAGGCCACGGCACAGTCTCTCACTCTGTACTGCTCCGCGTACTGGACCAGCAGCCGACTGCAGCGATCGGTGCAACAGCCGGTGTTGTACCACACGTTTCTCGAGCTGAAAGAAGTGGCCGGCATCGATGATTTGACCCTGGCGAACGTACCGCTCGTGCAACCGGACGAGAAACGACGGCTCGATGCACTGATCAACCGGCTGCTGGACTGTGGGGACATTGTGCAGGCCCTTCGCTATCAGGCGATCTTCGAGCAGCGACCGATCGATCTGCACTTTATCGTGTTCTGTATGGCGCTTGCCGAAGGGCTGGTCAGCCTGTATAACCTGTCGAAGGAGGAACGGATGTTGCTGAATGAGGACAGTGCCCGGACGGCGGGTAAGTTTCAGCGACGAACGCTCCGCATCAGTCGCGTCAGTCAGAGTTCGACCACGGGTCGGAACGATAGTTCCCCGATGAAAAGTGCTGCCGGTATGGGGCAGTTGAACTCGTCCGATACGAGCAATGCGGCCGCATCCGACTTCGAGGAACTGCCTTCCCGCGACCGACAAGACATCTTCGAAGCCATCAGTGTAGGTTTTCTGCTTCGAACAATACTCCACACCACCGTTTCTTAATACTTTGCTCGTCTGATTCGTTATAGGGTCTCGGTAATCGCATCACACACGGACAGGATCTCGCGCAGCGCGTTGTGCTGACGTACCGCGCAGCAATGTACCTCGATCGCGAGTACAACGAGTTGCTAAAGCTGCGCGATCCGCTCGCCTTTCTTCCGGAGATCGTGCACGAAGACTGTAGCCACAAGCTGGAGGTGATCAGTGACATTGTCACCGCAACCCGTATGAGTGTGGAAAGTTTTACCGATTTTCTTGCTGCCGAAATCGTGAGCACGGTGGTGCGTTCGAAGTTTTACCTCTTCCAGCAACACGGGCAACCAAACGCTGCGTCGACGTGCGATGAGCTCCTTTGGGGTTACAATATCGATCGTGAGTTTCATCTATTTCTTGAGCTCGCCCCAAACACGACGGCACTGGGGAACGTACTGTTGCGCTACTGCGAGACCCTTCGATTGTACCGGAAGTGGGAACGGCAGGATACGGGCGACGGAAACGTACAAGATGCACTGGAATCGCTCGAATCCGTTCCTTCCAGCACGGATGGCGGGGGGACGAATTTGATCGAGCGACTCGATCGCATCCTTCAGCAACGGGTCCTGTCGCTCAAGAAGCAAAACACGATCATCGTAGCGTTGCTAGTGAAAGCGCACGATTGCTTCGTGCACGAGTGCTCAATGGAGGGCATTATGGAGGTGCTGACATGCTGCAAGTCCCTGACGCTGGCGCTTACGGCCGCCCAATCCTGGAACCTGATCGTGCGTCTACTCGTCGGAATCGGACGGTACCGGGACATGTGTTACTGCTTCGAGACGCTCATCAAACACGAACAGTTTGAATCGTTGCTCGGCCAGTTCGACGATCGGGGTGCCAGCGGGCGCCTTCAGACGGCCATCATGGCGTACCTCAACGAACACTGTCCCGAGCGGAAAGATTACTTCCGCCTAGCGGCACTCCACTTTCGAATGTACAAAGAGATCGCCGAGATGTGGGAAGCGGAAGCACGGGCCACGATCGATGCCGTGCTTGCGACGTACGAGCAGCGCCAGTTGGTGGTGCGCAAGGAAACGACGGTCTGTCTGCAGCGACTGCTAACCACGGCGCTCGTTCTGGCGGAGCTTACCACCGCGATGGATGCCTTCACGCACGCCACGGAGAACTATCTGCTGGACAACAATCTGACACTCGCCCAGCGCGCCGCGTCCAATGCCGAGCTGCTTGCGCTACAGATTTTCTTCGTGCGTCAAGTCCTCAATACCGAACAACGGGCGGCTGCTGGTGGTGGTCCGACGAATAGCTCGGCATGCAGCTCGAACGCCACTAGCCCTAGCCGTGGGAGTAGCAGCTCCGCTGGGCCGAGTGGCTCCGTGGGGGGCGGTTCGCAGGACAACGGTGCGACGTGCCTTTCGGTGCTGAACATTCGCTCGATGGATGAAAGTGGTGCCACCAGTGCGCATGTCGCTTCCGGAACGCTTCTCTACTACATCAACTTCCTGCTGACCGTGCCGCAAGCGTTGATCGTCGGCCGTGCGTACGGAGTGGAAATCAATTGGGCCGGAGCGATCTATCAGCACTACGTGATCGACGGACAGTCCGCTTACGTGGAGGACTATCTCGAGCGTCTGTCACTGACGGATCCAATGATCGAAACGCTTGTGAAGATGTTTCAACTCGAACCACAAATTACGCCCACCATGGAGCAGGCTATCGGGACGTTCATCGAACGGATTCAGTCCGTCACGCTCAAGTACCGGTTGGCGTCGTTGCTCGGGTTGAAGAAAACGATCCACGCGCTCATCAACGGAGGGGCCGTGTACTACCTCAAGGATACGAACTACGGAAAGAATGATACAGAACCCGGCGGTGGTTCCGGTAGCGGCAGCGGTGTGCCCTCCAGCCCCGCTGGAGGAGGAAGTGGAACCGGTCACGCCGGAGGAGCAGCCGTTATGAGCGGTAGCGTACGGAGCAGCAGCAGCAACAGTAACACGACCACCAGCACAGCCACTAGTGCATAATCAGGCGGCGGCACCACCAACCCGCACTGAACGGTATTTGGCCATGTGATATTGAAATTAGAAGGATTAGGATTAGATAGTTATCCGCGTGTTCGTCGGGATGAAATACGGTGACATTGGAGAATATTCCACAAACGGGCACGCTCCAGAAATGTATTATCATTCGTTTTCTGTTTGCTTTACGCATTAATAAAGTTTCAAATTTATCGACAACTGGAGCGAAATGTTTCTGCTGAATCAACTTTGAAGAAATGGAAATTAAATCAGAAGGACTTACCTTACCCTTTCCGGCTTACAACAGAATCTCACATTGTGAGATCGGTAATTTACTCCGTCACACACTATTTGTATTCAATTTTTTGTATTTGTCACTATACATACTTGCTTCGCGGGTTTGCGCTTTCTTTTGCCTATGACTATTACTTTTCCATGCTTATTATAGTAATTAATATTATTATTTCTTCATCGTTCACAGAGCATGCCTTTTTACCATTTTCCCCGTGTTTTGTTTGTCTCTAGTCCGCCTGAGAGACGCCTGTGTCCACACACCCTGTGTGTTTTTCCTTTTAGTTTATTACTCGCTCAATTTTGCTTCCTTTGCTTTCACTTAACCGTTGTTTTCGCTTTGTATCATTCCTCTTTCTGATTTGAATGTTTGTAAGATTCTTTATAATCTCTTTTTCTATGGATGGTATGGTTTTCCACCTGATCCTCTATAGGGGCCAGATTCCGCGACCCCGTCGGGCACCATTTGTTCTCGAAACTTGCGGGCCACTTCGGGGGAACGTTTCCAAGTGGAACGACTTAACAAATGATTGCTATTATCTGTGCGCATTGATTGGAACCATTAATTTTGGATGAAGTTTAGATAATTGAGGGAACTTTTGTCATACGGGTGATTTGTGTTATTTCAATAAGTATCATGCAAATATATACGTGTGAAGTGAACTTGTTGATTGTTTGAGTTGTGCTGATCGTTATTTATTTGGGTGATTTTTTGTCTATGTGTCGTTATTTTTCGTTTCTTTTCGTCAACTTTCACTTCATACTGTGCTCATCGTATTCATCCTTAGATTATTAAAATGAGTTTTGTGTGATTAAAGCAACTTTGTAATGAATTTGTTTTCTTTCCTCGCGCGATTCTTGCATTCATAAGCCATTACACAAAACACCAACCCAGTTTCGATCGCAAATTACAACCAATAGCATCAACTAACGGGCGTAGCCAACATTAACAAAGCTTTCCACACATCGCAGAATTCTTTTCCCTTTTTTTAGTCCCTCACATCATCAGGACAACGACGCACAAACGTAAAGCGAAAATTAAGGCATATGATGGACATGCCACTAAGGGCCCTCTCCCATCAACATCATGGTGGCGTCCATCGTTTAACAAACAATTCGATCCGTTCCGTTTGAGTATTACAAATTATCATTGCGTCAGGAGATTTGTTTCACTATACACTTCTGCCTTTCGGGCCAACTACCAAGAGAATGTATAGAGCGATTCGGTTGTCCCTCAAATAAAAAAGTTTCCTAACGAAAGAAGATTCATCAATGATGACACACATCTGAAAAAGGGATGGGACATCAAATGGTCTTAATTGAATTGCTGTAGAATAATGAGACAAAATGAACAAACGAAAGGTCATAGGCTCTTGCCATCGTCATACGCGCTGTAGTAGCACAGGTTGAGACAGGACGTTCTAGTACATTAAAAGCAAAAAATCATCACTAAATCGGCAGTACGGTAGCCCAGAGCGTGTGTCCCCTTCAGCGTTCAGAGCACGGCATCGGCCACCATGTTCTTCGCCTTCGGCAGGAAGCAGACAGTACGAAAGACGAGCCAACGGAGGGGCAACACGCTGATGGACACAATCTAATAAAACGCTTACGGATAGAAAATATTACTAAAGATCACGCTGCAAAAGATCATACTGTTTTTTCACTACGTAGCAATATAGAGTACACCATTAGAAGTAATCGCAATATAACCCTACAGGAATAATCGCCCATCGACCGATCGCCCTTCTTATCATCCAAATGGAAAGTGAAATTTTCTACCTTCATACTTGTCTCCACGCTCGGGCGCTTGAAAATTAGTTCTAATAAGCTTTGTTAAGGACGCAGCACTCTCTCTCGCCGTCTGCTTGCAAGAACCAAAAGCATAGGGCAGTGGTGAGTCTGGCGCACCCAGCGGCGAACCGTTTGTAAAGTTTGATTACGGGAAAGGATGGTTTATCACAATAAAGAACCGTACGCAGAGGGGTAGAGCTAAATCACTAACACACGTCATGCTTGCGACAAGTGCCCTGCAAAAGGCCAGCACCAGGTTTGTTCTGTTTCGCCTGTTTTTTGCCCATCAAATTTAAATTCCGAACTATATAATGAACGACATTTTGTGGAACGGAAAACAAATAGGATAACACTGAAAAAAGCAGGAATATTGTTCACACTTTCTCGGATACTTTGAACATGCGCACAGTGGACGATCGTTCACAGAAACCCGATCGCTCTACCACCGTTGCACTCGATCCATTCGCGGCCAGTCACAAACCTCGCGTTAAGGCGTTCAATGTCTCTCCTGCACACACTGCTCACTCGGTCTCGGTTTTGTAGCATACAATTTGCTTATTGGCTTAGTTAGTAAAGTCTGATAATACGCTAGTTGCTTGTCTATACTTGTTCTAACACAACATTTGCTTACTTGTTTTGTATTTCATCCTTTTTTTGTATTTTCTCCCATTTGTTCTAACATTACGCTATATCGGCTATATACAGGTGGGTAATGCACTACGCACCGCATGAATCCGTAAAACGACCTTCTCCTCTGCTCTCCATCGTTGCGTTTAACTAAAATGCATACTTGAATATTTTCTTTATTTTCGGGTGCAAAACATCGAAGTTTCATTGGCTAGCATTAGTTCTCGTTCTAGATTCTAACATATCATAATTTGTTTATACGCATGAAACATTTGTTTTTTGTTGGCTCTTGCTTGCCCCTAGCCAGGAGAGCGCGCGAATGATACACATTCTACTATCATTTATTTCTCCTAGTATCGTCAACAGGGATCAGTTAGTTCGCCTCATTTCGTTGCCCTACACTCGCTCTCTGTGCTCGTAATATAATGATATCATCGTGTCTTCATCAAATTATGCTACTTTTTATTTTACAGTGCAGTCCTTTTGATTTCATAATTTAGATTTACTGCTAGCCCATGATCGCCGCGTGACAGGGCCGATCGTGAAGCCGTGCGCCGCGCAGTACACACTGCAGTTTTTGCCAAACCACAAACAGGGCACATAAATTGCCTATCTTTTCCCTCGTTACGTGTTACGACTTAGCGTAGTGTTTGTATTGCAAATCTATTACCACTTTTCCGGGTCCTGGGGGTTTGATGTGAATTGTCAGTTTTACGGTTTCTATCATCTTTTTTCTCTATCGGCGTTGTGCTCTATGTTTGGTTGTCGATACTCGTCTTGGGTTTGTTTGCGGCACGCCACCTACTTTGGTTGGATCCGTTGGTTTCCAAGTCAAAAAATCAGAAACGTCAGAAACTATCCTAACCTACTCACCAGCATCGCCAGCTTAGTAAGCCATGTAATAGAGTACCATTAACCAGCAAAGCAGAGCAGCTGGACCGCATTAATGAGCCTTTCAACGTGACGTGAATCATGTTACGAAATCCATTGGATAATCGGTTATTGGATAGAAAGCCGAGGCTTCAAGCGTCCCACGGCGAGGTATCGCAAGCCTATTTTTATGCTGATTATCTTTTAGATTATGTTACTTGTCAACGGGTCAACATATTTGGGACGCATACACAAGCAAAATACGAAATCTATTCATGGTGGCAACTTGATCGTGGGGGTCCTTGGTGTGGCAATATTTTGTAGTTTATATTGTAAGAAG
The DNA here is from genome assembly GCF_943734635.1 of Anopheles cruzii. Taxonomy (NCBI): domain Eukaryota; kingdom Metazoa; phylum Arthropoda; class Insecta; order Diptera; family Culicidae; genus Anopheles; species Anopheles cruzii. The sequence goes on from NC_069145.1 coordinate 84,764,310, forward strand.
GAATTACACAGCGTGCGGTATGATATTTTCTAGCTTTTCTTATGGTTTTGATTTACTTTTGTCGTACGCTGCATCTTTCCACGTTATTCTTCTATGGATGGTCAATATGCAAATCGGGTACACTGGAGGGCTATATGATTGTAAATGAATGAAACGGGCAATATTTTGTAACAATTTTTCCAGAGTCTATGCGACTCTTTACAAACTTTACCAACGCATGTCGTACATAGACACTTTTCTTCACAAAATTCGTCCTCAAAGGAATGGGGCCTTTTATTTCTACACGTTAATTGGCAGTCGGTTTCGCTTTCAGGGTGGATTCTATACTGCTTAGACGATACAACTATACAGTTACAGCATACAGTGCTTCGTGATTGGTTATTTGAGCTAGAATATAAGTGTGTCGGGCACATGCCACAGACACACAGAGTGAATAACAAAGTTGTGCCTCATCAAGGATGTTCCTTCGGGGTCCTCTTGCTATATGATTCGGTTGATTAAATGGTGTCAAACTATTAGATCAACTACGTTAAGGTCTGAGATTCATTCGAAAATGAACTTGGCCGAAAAAAAATCGCGCACAGCGAACACATTAATTACTTTGATTTTCCAATTCAGTTTCTCAGTGGATTCAGTTACGGTTCTCGATGGTTAAAATTGGCGATCACCCCTTTCCGGCGCCAATTATTGTTAAAATTGTCACAACTATTATCGATTTTTGGTATAGTTTCTGTGCAAGCAATCGTGCCGGGTTTTGTTCCACAGTTTGTTGGAGCGAAGTTGATCAGTAAAATGTTCTTAAATCAGTTGGATTAATTTTGAAACTTTAAACCTCTGTTTAAGTGAAACAGGACAAAACATGCAGCGGAATGCTTCTGCACAATCTCGGACAACCTGTAGAGAAACTTTATGTTGCAACAAAAAAAGGGCAGTAGTTTGCAGTACTACAACCGAGAGACTCAAGTCCTTTTACCTCAAAGAAGCACAAAGAACAACATAAGAAGATCGTAACCATTTTTGAGTCCCGTCTTGAGTTTTCTTCACCCTTAGAGAAGGAGAAACTGAAAAAATCCTTTCGTTACATAAGTAAGATTTTCCAAAGCCTAAGTACGTGTGGTTAGAAAACAACTGTTGTATCGTTTGGTTACAAAACCAGCATACCTTCATCGAATCAAACCTAGCCTATTCAAATAATACGTTCCCTTCATCTACGTGCTACGTGTTCCCTACTCGTTCCCTACTTTCACTAACTCACTGTTACTGCATAAGCAGACGGATAGCAGAGCATGATGATATGCGAATAGTTGTTTTGTTTTCTTCTATATTTATTCGTAACAGCCATATACGATTCAGTTTGTATCAATTGCGATCAACCGCAGTAATTTTTGCTTTCTTCTCTAAAATATACAGTTTTCTTTTACACGAACAAGATTTTTTGCTGCAAATAGCAAACGTTTCCGAATTACGCTAAAGTCTTTCTGCCGGGCGCAGATTTAAAAGCAATGAAGAATTGCACCGTCGCCGTCCGTTGACAATGACAAACCACAAACATGAAGAATGATGGTGAATGGAACGTGAGTGAGTGGTCTTTGGAAAAGTTCATAAGAATAAACTTTCATATGCATCGTGCATCGTATCGGTGAAATCGAAACAAAGTTCAGATCCTCAGTCCGGCGCACGGATTGGCCAATCGTGAGAAGCAAAACCAAAACAGACTGTCCAAAATCGATATAAAAAAAATCAACCTAGCGCGCTGAGATCCTTGAAACACAGTCCCGTGGATTCCGTGATCCGTCGTCCGTTTAAACGCACCTTCTCACAAGTTGTTGTCTCGCCGTGACAGGAGCGCGTTTGGTTATTACCTAAAAAAAAATTAAGCTACAAACTGTACACACACCGCGTCAGCACCGTGCGATGAGATATCGACCATTCAAGCATCGTCTGCGGATTCGTTTTCATGCGTTTCGTGCCCCGCACCACGGTGATCGTGGTGCTGCATGTGTTGATAATGATGTGAATATTGGTTGACGGCGGCCGGACCATCGTCAGCGCTTTCGAGTGCCAACGCAGCCAATGCCGACGGCGATGCTGAGCGGATCGGTTGCAGCCGTTTTCTTTCGCCGTCTCTGTGCTGTGGCGGTTCCTCGTCGATGGCCGGACAGCCGACGAATCCTTCCGCACCGTCGGCAGCCGTTGCTCCCTCCATCGATCGCTCCCGGCTAGCGATCAGTAAGCGCGCGTCGAGAAAAGCTTTCAGCTGCCCGGACGCCAGCAACTGTGAAATGGGCACCTGAGAGGTACTGCTCTCTTGCTCCTGCAGCTTGCTTGGTGGTGAACTGTTCCTAGCGATCGCGGCCAGGATCAGCGAAGCCGATGATCCGGTGGCGCCGATCGTCATCTTCCTCAGCATCGCACCGCCGCTACCAGCGCCACCTGTGGAGCATTTTTGCAAATGCTAGGAACCCATCGGAATGCCGCCCGACACCGGGCCCCCCTCGCCGGCCATCACTGCAGCAATCGCGCTCCCGTCGAGCAATCCGCCTCCTCCGCTAACCATAGACGAAGCGAGGTGTTGCGCCTGATGATGATGCTTACCGATCGAAGCCGTATTGGTGGACGAACTGCTCGCCGAGCCACCCGTCATCGTCACCACGCTTTGATTGCTCACACTCGACGGACTACGGTTAGCGGGACGCACCATACCGGCGGGAACGCCCCTCCCGGAAGATCCCGGTGCAATGATTGAGCCAGTGCCACCGGATGCAACGGCTACTGCTGCCGCTGCCGCTGCGGCCGCTACACCCGTCGTTGTCGTCTTATTCGCCGTCGTCGTCGTCGTCGTCGTCGCCGCAGTGCCAGTGCCACCAATCTTTACCACCTGCGGTGATTGCGGCAAAACGCGGTGGAACCAAATGTGACTGAGCGCTTCCTGGGGAGTCATACGCCGCTTCGGATCCCACCGCAGGCAGTGTTTGACAAAGTCGAGAAACAGCTCATCGCAGTAGTTGAGCACCTTGGCCAGATCGCGTGTCCCCGGTGCGCCCCGGTAGCGCCCTCGCCTGCTGTAGCTCCCCTGTATTTCTTCCCGCCCATCCGAGCGGAAGTGGAGCGAGCAGTAGTGTGGCATGCGATCCTCGCGATCGTGCGAAAAGTAGCGCGACGCGGACCGGGCATTGTCGAGCAGCTTCAGGGGCGGCATACCGAGCAGCTCGATGATGCACGCCATCTGATCGTACTCATCCTCGCCGGGAAGCAACGCTGAACCAGTGTACAGTTCGGCCACGATACACCCGAGCGACCACATGTCGATCGCCATGTCGTACTTGGCACCCAGGATCACCTCCGGTGCCCGGTAGAACCGTGACTGAATGTACGTGTAGACGCGCTCGTTCTCGAAGCACGACGATCCGAAATCGATCACCTTGATCCCCGAGCGGCCTTGCTGTTTCAGCAGTATGTTCTCCGGCTTCATATCACAATGGATGATTTTGTTTTTGTACAGCGCATCGAGACACTTGAGCAGCGAGTGCGTAAACTTGCGCACCAGCTGCATGCTGAAGCCCTTGAACTTGTTCTTCTTGATCAGCTCGTACAGATTGATGTACAGCAGCTCGAACGTGATGCACATGTGATTGCGGAACACGAAGCTATCGTACATGTGGATGATGTTCATCGCGTTGTAGCGATCCTGCGCCCGCAGGTGCTTCAGGATGCGGATCTCCTCCTGGGCCTGCCGGTGGAAGCGCTGCTCGTTGCGGATCATTTTCAGTGCCACGTGCTTAAAGTTGCGATGATCGTACGCCTTCACCACCTGCCCGAAGCTGCCCTTGCCGATGATCTTCAGCACCTCGTACCGGTACGCGATGTGATCGTGCGCGATGTGAATGTACGATCCCTGCTCGTTGTCGTAATCGGAGTTGCTTGCCCCGCGGCGCTTTTTCGCGTTCGCCCCGATAAAGTAGATGCGCGGATAGTTGCATATCTCGTGGTGCTCGTACTGCGTCAGCTTGTCCATGTACAGCCGCAGCACCTCGAACGGGGTCAAGCTTTCCGTCATTCCAATCTCATCCGAATCGCCACCCTGTTGCTGTTGCTCCTGTTGTTGCTGCTTCTGAAGCTGCTGTGACTGCGATGGCGCCGTCTGACCGCCCCCCGGAGGAGCATGGAGTTTCTGGTGAGCCTCTTGCTGCTGCTGCTGCTGCTGTTGCTGATGCTGCTGAATAAAGTGTTGCTGGAGATCGCTAATTTTCTGGTCCACCACCACCGCCGACGAATGGCCCAACTTGGCCACCTTCGTCAGGCTAACTTCGTCCTTTTTCGTCGCAACATTGCCGGGTGCGCCGTTGCCGTTACCGCTACCGCCAGCGGCGACACCGTGCGTCTGCATCTGCATCACCTGATCTTCCGGATCGAGCAGCGTTATGTTGCCGATCCGCGTCACCTTGCAATAGCTGGCTGCCGCTGCCGCGCCAGGATCGTTGGCTGCCTTCACGGCCGCCACATTGCCACTGCTACCACCGACCACACTGCGCAGATGGTGTATCTGCTGCTGTTGTTGCTGTTTGTGGAGTTGCTGCTGCTGCTGCTGCTGCTGCTGCTGCTGCTGCTGTTCCCCGAGGCCCACCATCTTGCTGATTCGATTCATTTTGCTATAATTTATCGGGACGTCGCTTCCCACCACAGCCACGCTATTGTTGCTGCTGCTACTACTGTTGCTACTGTGTTGCTGTTGTTGCTGCTGCTGCTGTTGTTGCTGCATCTGGTGGAGCTTTTGCTGCTGCTGCTGCTGATGGTGCGTGGAGTACGAGAGCCGCTCGTTACCAGTTCCACCCAGGACCGGTGCTTGCTTCCCGCTACCACCGCCAGCCATGGGCATCACCACCATCGTGCCACCGGACGTGGCACCATTTGTGGCCCCATTCGTTCCACCACCTCCGGAGGCACCACCATTCTGATTGGCCATCGTGCTGCTGACTGCACCGTCGACATCGCACAGCCGGAAGGTTAGGCTGTCCAGCATGTTGGTGCTGCCGCTGTTCGGGGCACCGCTCGCCACACCGTGTTGACCGTGGTGCTGCTGGTGATGATGGTGATGATGATGATGGTGTGGCTGCAGGTGAGCCAGTTGCTGTTGCTGCTGCTGTTGATGGGTGGCCGAAGGTTGCTGGTGGTGTTTTCCCGGGTGCTGAAGTAGCTGCAACTGCTGCTGTTGCTGCTGTTGTTGATGAAAGTGTTGAAAGTGTTGCTGCTGTTGGTTCAGTTTACCGCTGCTGCCGCCACCGATGCCACTGCTGTAGCCGATGGTCGTCGCACCATCACACAGCGAACCGATCCACTTGTGCGTGTTGTTGCCGCCGTTGTTGGCCTTACTGTTGCCGCCGCCGCCACAGCTGCCACTGATGTTGCCGCTGCTGCCCCCAAACAGTATGGCCGATGAGGTAAGGGAAGAGGTTTTCAGGGAGCTAGCTGACGGCACTATCATCGGTGGTTGGAAGGACACGAAACCACCGGGCCCGCCACCGCCGCCGCCGCTGCTACCGTTCGCGGTTGGAAAGATCGTTGAGGCGGTCGAGGCGTTACCGTTCACCTTATCGCAACGAAGCGAAGAGGTCGACGAGGACGCGTTACAGACGCCGTTTGCGAGCAGCAACGAGTACCCGTTGCTGACCGGTGCCGAGAGCTGGCGACTAAATATGTTGCCGCCGCCACCACCGGGGCCACCACCGTTTGCACTGGCGCCGCCGTGCGTGTTGCTGCCGTTAGTGTTGCTGCCACCACCGTTACTGCCAGCGTTACAGTCCATATCTACCACATCACAATGCGCCAACACGCGGCTGCTCGCCAGCAACATGCTCGAGAACCCCCACGCGCCACCGCCGCCGCCCACAAGCACCAACAGCCGGACCGGCACCGAAACTACCGCGAGCAACAACGCCGCCTCCGCGGCACCACAGTGGCACGCAACGCCGTCGGATAGCCTGCGGCAGCAGCAACGAATCGAGCACGGAACCGTCGCACAGCACGCCTGTCATACTTTTGGTGTGGGTTCGGGTTGCCCACGGACACGGTGCACCGTCCTTGCGGCCAGATCCAACGATGAGCTTTTGTGTCTAAAATGTGTCAAACTTTGATCCTCTGTTGGGCAAACGGTCAGAATTGCGTCGGTGTCTATCGTTGATTTCCTTCCGTCCTTAATCACTTTTTGCTCCCTTGGATCCTTTGGATTTCGTTCGATGGGCTCAGACCAGATACTCGGTATACCTAAAATAAGAATAAAAAAAAACATTAGCGCACCTCGAACACCTTTGTTTGTATCTTTCTCTGCAATTTACAGCGGCCAACGTTTACAAACAGCGAAACAAAAATGAAACACATAATATTTTCAGTTCAGGGCGCAGTAGTTTCCACGTCGACATACTCAACGTGAAAAGCCCGCGGGGCCAGCAGCCATTCCGGGGGGGGGCAGTAATGTAAACCCCCAACAAGCAATAAACCGTTCAACATGAGCAGCAGCGGCCCACCGACGAACTGCTTTTGAGCAGCTTAATTGCAACCCGTACCGTACCGGTATTCTCGGCAATCGATCTTCCGGTAAACGTTTGGGCCATATAACTTCATGCTAAATAATGTTCGCTTTTACCTATCGCACTTCCTATCATCGATGGAGCGCTCTTGTCGGACTCATAAACATAAACCAGCAGGACCAGGGCTCGTACTTGGGGAGAAACTGTGGAAAGGCTCGTTCGACAGACAGATTATGATGCGAAAGTTATGGCCTCTAGTAAAACAAATCTCAAACTAACACCGCAGACAATTCCCGGCCCGCACATTAACATTCATCGTAAGATGCTTAAGAAAAATAAATATTGGAACAAATGTTTGTGAATGAGAAATCGACATTCATGGGCCGCCATTCGCCGCGGCTGGCGCATTGGAAAAAGCTCGCACAAATTGTCTCCGGTTCGTTAATTCGATGTGGCTTCCTCCAAAGCGCAGTCGGGATGTGGACACACGAAGAAAGAAGCTAACCCGTATAACCACCACCATGAGGAGCTAATATTTTTCCTGCTTTATGGGCGCCCTAAAGACACAGCCTGTGGCCAGCACCAGCCAGCGCAAAGGGCTACCATTTTGGCAAAGTTTCAGATCCCCCCGGGAGTGCGATCCTCCTATCCTTTCGTTTCTCGCCGCGGGACCAAAAGTTCGATCGATTTTTCAGCACCGATTTGGCACCATTTTTGGCGTGGCGTTGGACAAACTTTTTCAACGCATAATCCCGGCCGTTGGTGGGGAAGGATTACAGGACGGCGATTATGAATGACGTCCGGGCGGATCAATCGTAGGCAATACACGAGGCTTTCTTACATGTTTTGGTTCAGCGAGACGCCGATCGATTTGAGGAGACCCCCAAATGTTCGATCCCCACAAAAGACTTCGTGTAGTTCGTGGACATTACGATTCAATAATGTTTGCACCATGCGCGGAACTGCAGCAGAATCAGCCACCGAGCGCTCCAATCAAAACCCCAGCACCACCAGTCATCGGCCACAACAACGCTGGGTCAGTAGTGGTAATAAAAACGGGAGCAATAAAAGCTGCTTCGTGCAGCGAAAAGTGCCGTAAGACTCCGGCGGGGAGCGGCGTCTTACCGATATCTTCCGAGGCGCATCGCAGCTGCAGCTCCACCGGAGCTGCCGGCCACGAGAGAAAGAGAGAGAGAAACAGACGGGTATCCCGCTCCATCCGCGGCACATTACCTTCGAAGTAATGCCTATCGATACGAGCCAAAAAGGCAACATAAAACACGTCGCCTAACGGTTTTTTATTTTTCCTTTCCGTTTTCCTCGCGGCCGCTTCTCTTTTCCCGTTTTCGAACGTCTGCTTGGTGACGTCCGTGGCCGCGCATCGCGCATTTTCTGTTCTTCTGTTTGCAGACGACAACTATCGGAGAGGACGTGTGCGCGAAGGGGGTTGAAGTTGAAGGCCAACTTCATACTCAGAATCCACCGAAGATCCTGTGCTCTGTGTGCAAATGCAAATCACCTTTATCAATATTGGGCCCCCCTTTTGCAGTTGAAGCTGTCCATTACTTTATCTTGATCTCTGCCAACTAAAACGGAAAAAGTTTGATTAACAATATTTACGGGCATCCGATGAACGGTGTTGACCGACTCCCGCGGTTGGTTCAATTTCGGGGGGGCGCCCCCCCCCCCCTTTGAGGTAACACCCTTGGTGCACCTGCACCACGGGGTAGGGCTCCCCATGCGGGTGGGCGCCGCCGGACGAAGACTGATCATGGCCAGTTTTTATTTTTTTATTGAATTTTTCTCCGCTTTCCTCACACGGCTCGCTCGCTCGCTTCGTCTGGCCCGGGAGGGCCACATCCCCACGGGCCAGCCAGATGGTGGGCCACACCGGTCGGGCGGCCGACGAAATCGTCGCGATTCCCGTTCGTTGTTCTACTATCGCTCCGCGCACTACTTCGGAACTATGTTGTGGAGCTCTCTCGTTTGCTGCGCGCTCGTGGAGGATGAATTTTTATGCTTTCGTTTCGTGGCGCGAAAGGAGGACCGCTTCGTCGATGGAAAAGTGTGACGAAAGGCGAACGCAGCGCGTGGGATCAGGTTGGTCTCACAGTGAGGAAATGGTATGCAGTCCAATTGAGTCCAGAACTCCACAGAAACCGGAAGGTGCCGAGCCCTGGAGCTGATCGGACAAAAGGACCGGACATTAACCAACATGTCCACATGAGCTCATCGGTTTTCGTACATCATTATTATTGATTGCGCATTTCAAATTCTTACCGGGCCATGCCGAACCGGGACCGAAAAAGGTTACACAAACAGTAGCAGCAAATACGGTGCACGGTCCTCTCTCTGTGGCAAGAGTGGATCGTCTTCCGGTCAATCTTCTTCTGTCGTGAGTATGTACACATCCCATCTGTCAACGCGCTCGACAGACCGAAATCGACCGCATTCGGTTTCAGGTCGATGTCAAAATATGCACGCAGTGGATTGGCCGTGTCGCAGAAGGGTGCAAATATAAATTTACACACGTAGGCGCAGTGGCGATGGCCTTCAGCTCAGCTCAGCTCTGGCTGGATTTGTTTTTATTTATTCCTCATTTTCCGTTGCAGCCTCTCAGTTGGACACGCTCGAGAGCTGTCAGGCGCCCGCTCTGGTTGGAGTGATGGTCAAAACAAACGATGGGTGGCAATGAACTAAATTCGTCAAGTTTGAGAGAAATGTGCGTTAAATACCACCGCGAGGCACGGCACGGGATAATTTAAGCAACCGGACGGAAAATGTAAGGGTGTCTCAAAAGTCATCGACGTTTTTCACGATAGATGCCTTTAGTGATCGATATCTCGTGAAGATCGTATAGTTTCAAGTTTAGGCTCGTTTTAAAGCTGATTCTTTACACTTAAAAATATGGAGGAACTGTTTCTTGTTTGTTCCATCCAAAAACATGATGGATCGAATTGCCATCTGCGAAGTTTTTGCCAAACGGAACGAAATCGACCCATTTTTTAAACAGATGGGATGATGGTTAAACAGATGAGTACAGGGGATGAAGCAGCTCAACCGGTGGTCAAACCAGGACTCACGGCCAGTAAGGTTCTACTGGGTGTCTGGTGGGACTTGAAAGGAATCGTTTATTGTGAGTTGCTTCAAACACTAAATTCAGATCTCTACTGTCAAGAACTGCACCGTTCGGAGCCAGCAGCAGGACAATGTCCGGGAGCTTGTTTGGAAAGTTTTAATGCATCCAGCGTATAGTTCGGACCTTACACCAAGCGATTGGCACATTTTTCGCGCATTACAAAATTTCCTGAGTAATAAAAAACTGAGATCAAAAGAAGATTGTGAAAATGGATTGTTCGAGTTTTTTGCCAATAACGACCAAGAATTCTACAAGTGAGTCATTATTCACGAGCCTTTAAAAAGGCAACAAATTTTCCAACAAAATGGTGCATATTTGACGCAAATCGGACAATTGTAAGTATCTTAAAGTTTTGAGATTCACGCAAAAAACGTCGATGCCTTTTTGCCAGCTTTATAAACGACAAGATGTAACCATTTTGAGGACTGAAGTGACTGGCTCCAGTTTTGGGATGGTTTAAGGCGGCGGCCCCGACTTCCGTGAGGTTAAATTTAAAAGACGACAATCAATTTTTCTATTTCCACACTGGTCCCACAAGGCACTAGACCCGGCGGCACGATGCAGGCTGCGAAACCTTAATAATGCATATCGATCGAAAAGTTGGCACGCAATAACCTTAGGCCTGGCCTCTGTTACGCCTTGTTGTAAGCGTTTTGACTGAAGTGGCTGATAAAATAAAATGCTTATTCTTTTGTCCATCCGATCGGAACAACTGGACGGTGGCGGCGGTGCATGCGTCATTAGTGACATTAGCGTTAGTTCCAGCAACCGCCCAAGAAACCGGAAGGCCACCAATACGGCGGGGGTTAGTTGTCAAAACAACAAACAAACGAACCGTTCACTGCACTGCATTCTTGTCACTAATGTCAAAGCATGATAAGGATGCGGTCGGACAAGAACTCCGTGACGAAGCCGTCTCCCTTTAACGCTTGGTGCCGCGTACTTTACATGGACGTTAATAATAAATGCATTTTTTGTTTTCCAACAGAGGCCACTCCTTTCTCGTGTTGTCCATGTCCGAAGCACTTAAGCGGGAGTGTGAAGGCGGCACCGTATTTCGAAAAATGGCATGTGCCGCTCTAATTCCGGGTCACTCGGGTGGCATGCGATCGCGACATTAAACGCGTGTGTTATGGTCTTTTTTCTCATAAATCCCACTCGCAAGTCTCCAGTTTCGTAGGCACTTTGTCGGTCACCCGACCAGAAGGAAGGACTCCGCCTGAGCCGGGCGGGTCCTTTCCAGCGGTACCTTGGCGTGCACAGGTGCTTGCCACCCATCGGCGTCGCAGTGGCGCGTGTCCTTGGCGCAATGGAACAGTGCCAATGGTCGGCATAGTTGGTCCACCAAGGGAAGAACCCCAACCGAAGAGACGAGACAGGGCCGACACCACCACCGACGGCGGGGTTCGGTGGCGCGCGTCTCCCGCGAATATAATTGCTCTAAAAGCGTTCTTATTATCGGTTTTGTTATTTGTGGTTTGCTTTGTGCCACCAGCCGGACAACTAATGAATGACCACACGGTCGAATGGTGGCTCTTCTTCGCCTGGGCGGCGGCCGCGGACCCAAGTTCGAGCGGGGCCGATGAACCGACAACGACAACCGCACACACACACACACGAACACGATCGACCGGCCGCAGCGAAAATGCAGTGCGTGTCGGAACGTGCCTTGGACCGCCGCCGTACGCGTCCCCGCGCGCGCGCGCCAGGCGGAACAACGCGCCGTAGTAGGACAACACACGATGGCGATGAGGATGTGGCGCGGACCAGAAGAAGCAAAAGCAAGTCTCGCCGCGCGATCAGGGTCCGGTCCAGTCCGGGCGGTCAATAAACATTTGACCAATGCGCCGCGCGCACAAACACCACAACAACCAAGGAACGGTGGTGCTGCCGGACAAGCCGGTTCTCCAAAAGACGTACGACGCGGGGCGCGCGTGTTGATGACACGCTCCGGAATTACCCTCCCCGCTCGTCGATCGTATTTCGCTTGATTTGGGATTATTTTAGGTTCGCGATGCACCGATTTTGAGTACCTTTCGACGCGATCTGTCGCGATCGACTCGATCCTCTCGATGATGCGCCACGCACACCGACAGCCGGGTAAAACGCGATGAAGGAAAACAATGCTCCCCCCCAAAGACCCACCACCAAGCGGCCGGTGATTAGGCCGGTAATACACACATCAGCGCGTCCGAAGGTTCGACCGTCGCCGCGGTGCTCCGCGCCACCACCGCCACCGCCACCATCTGCTGCTCGCGAACCGTGCAAGTGTGTGGCAGGCAAAAATAAATAATAAACCAAGCGCGCCTGCGGCCGCCGCCGGAACGATTCTGCCCTTGTGTTGTTGGAGCCGCACTCTCTCTCCCTCGTTTTCGGTCCCGATCGGCGATCGCGGCTGTTACTTGCTTTCTGCTTTCGTTCTCTTGAACTGGACACACTCTCGCGGCATACATGCGTGCGTGCGTGTGCGCGATGGTTGCATGTGTTGCGCGCGGTTCATTCGATGGACTTAATTGTGGTCCGAATTGAAGTTCTGAAGTGCCGATGGGAGGGCGGCGGCCCCGGGTTGTGGCTTCTCCATTTCCGGCATTGAAATCATAATTTATTCGGCCGTTTCGGAGGTGTAAAAGCAACTTCCAAGCAGAGAGTCGGGAGCCAGGAGCCGCGTGTGTTTCTTTTTTTTCGCCAAACTCCGAACGGCCACTCCTCTCGCTGAGTAGTTCCATTTAATATCCGTTTTCCAGCAGCCGATTTTCCCAACCATTTTTTGGGGGGTCCCCCATCTCACAGGAAACTTTCTACAACACCAATCGCTGGCCATCGATCACGCATAAATGCACGATTTCGGAAAGCAGTAAAAAGCCAACAGATAAGCCACTAATTGTCACGAGTTTCACGGTGCGTGGTGTCCAACGCGAGCGCGCGCGGTGCTGCCTATTTTTGGCACGGTCAGTCCGTCGTGCCGCGCGGGTAAGCATAAGAAAAGCATAGACACCGCGCGCACACAATGATGTGGCCGCACCTCTTCTCCTCGCAACGGCCCGTCAAAAAACGCGATCGGTCGGCTCAAGGCAAGGCGTGCCGGTTTCATTCATTGAAAAGTCTTTGATTTTATTTTGGCAGAATTAACTTTCTTCACTTCCCGACGCCGCCGCTCCCCGCTGTCTCTGTCCATCCTTCTTCGGAAGCTCAGTGGATGAAAAAAAAAACACCTTACAGCCTCTTTCGGCCAGGGTTTCGTATCCACCGAGCGCGGAATGTAAATCTCTCGGTTTCGCACCGTTTTCCTGCGCCCCGCCGTCGTGATGGTGGTCATTATCTTTTTAATGGAATCATATCACTCTCTCCTCTTTTCTGGCTCTCTCCAGCGCTCATCGATCAATCGGTTTCCAGTTCCGTTTTCCCCCTCCCGTTTGGGCACGCAAATGATCACCTGCCTCACGATCATCTGTCTTGAAATTCCCGGAGCAGTGAGGTGGGCGCGGGCATATCAATATGGCTGTCGGTGGATCCAAATGCATTTGCCGTTCGCCGGTGCTTCACGCGTCGAACCGTCAGGAAACCTGCCCACGTTCTCGATCGTTGATGACGACACGACCCTGGACAGTTTTTACACAATGGCGGCGACCTTCGCGCAGCGTAGGAATCGAAAAAACCGTACTTGCTGAGAAACACTGGGGGTCTAAACAGTTCCAAGCATCAATCGCAGCTAGTAACGATCATGGGAATGCAGTATGCATCACGACGATGAAACCCCTTCATTCGGTGTCTCTGTTTATCTCACACCCACCACACACATGTGTAAAGGAAACGACAGAATGGAGACGATCGCAACCTGCAGCTCCGAACAACGCTTCTGATGATCGTCGGCTGGTGATCGGCTGGTTGTGTTATATCAATCAAAATCGAGCTCTAGTCGGGCTCGCCTCAGGATCTTACGGACCAATATGTTGTCAACGAACATCAGAACGTTCGGTGAGTTCCAAATACACCACGGAGCACTAGCAGAGAAGAAAAGAAAGTAAACATCAACAATGCTCAAACGCGATCGGGAAGTGTGATCGCGAACGATGCGGCAGACAAAGAGAGAGCGTACGATCAGAGCAGAGGCAGATGCAGATGGGCGCTACGAGATGATGGTTAAAAAAATCCAAACAGCCCGAAATTTCAACTCGAAAGCTGAGATAGAAAGGAACAAAAAGCATACAAACATATAAATAAACGTTGATCTTTGAGTTCAGGGGGCGTTGCTCTCTGCTGTCTCTTTCCTTTTGGAAGCTCCTGTCTCTATCACTCACTCACACTCTTTCTTTCGCTCTTTCTCTCTCTCTCTGCGTAGAAATCGCTGCTGCGATCGTTCTCTTCTACTTTGGTGAACATCAACACTAATCTCCCGATATTTAAAGGTGTGTACATCAGAGTAAACATGTAGCGAAGAACTGCTGATGGGCCACCAGCCATAGCATAGTAGGCCTGTATCCTAGAAGCAACATGAAGATTAAGCGTAACAGAAGAAGAAATCTTCATACATTTATCTTCAAGTGGTATTCACACCCGGTGCCCGGTCGTTAGAAGAGATGATGACGCTGCTTGAACATACACGTTGGAACAGATTGTTCGAGCACCGGCCAAGAAAGCAGATGCACAAAAAGCCTTCTTTTTGTTTCGTTACTTGTTGGTCCCAGCCTACCCAGTTCATTCGCGAAAATTGCAGATGAAAGACAAATGGACCGGTACTTACATCATAAGAAAGCGACCTATTCCAAATTGGTCCGGTTTTCTATGCACTTCGCCGCTGGTCGTCGCAGTCGACTTTGCTTTCTGCCAACGTGCGTTAAATGGATCCTTGGTACTGAAGCAAAGCCATCGAGGTGTTCGTTGTTTTCACACGCTGATGGGATGATGGGTGCGGCATTGTTTCATAATTTCCGTCGGAAAATCCAACACGAATTCCAGGGCTCTTACACGTTACACAAAGGACATTCCAAATCAACGCGATACCATCGCACACAAATCAACCGGGCACGCACACACACAACGTAAACACTTGATCTGAGAAGTTGACCGATTTTTGCACACGAAACCGCTTCCGAAACAAAACGATTTTCGAAACGCGCACACAAACACACCCGTGCACTGCGAGAAAACACTGTTACTGCCGCTGAGCTTGGGAAGGACCTTTTCCGCACGTGCTTATTCGCTCACTATTCTCACTGGCACCTTCCTTCTAGGGCTACTACGACGCGAAATACTTTTCGTGTCGAGGCTTTCGGGTAATCGCCGAAGTGGAATCAAATAATTATGAAGAATTCGGCTTTTTCGACGAATTAATTTCCACTCAGCACGTGCCGGAGAATGTTCTTCGGCAGCATGTTTCGTTTATGCTCACATACGGTACTCTGGATGCACTCACACTAAACCAAGCAGGAGCAACAATTAATTTCACGCGTAAGCAGGACTTTATTTTGGCACGCGAAAGAGTGGGACAGGCGTAGGCAGTCGGGCCTTTCGCTCGCTCGCTTCGGATTTCAGGTGGTATATTGTTACTGCTGTTGCTGTTGGTGCTGCTTTCGCTGTGTTTTCGTTGTTTTTTTTTAGAGATCACAAATCACGGCCGTCTTCGCTTCTGCATCCTTGTGCCTCTTTGGAGGTTTGCCTCTGCGTTTCCGTTGCTGTGCCTACTCTCTCCTCCAAGATGCTCGCTCACCGCACTTCGTCCATTTCTTGCTTCGTTCGCGCTTCATGTGTTGGAAAGGGATCGTGGCGGACACACACGAATAAGGTTACGCCGTTTGCTGCTTCGAGGCGTACAAAACACGCACACTTGCCCACATCACACACACGCGCGCACGTTGCCTTCGTCCGCAAGTAATGAGGCTCCGCGCAAAGGAGCACGAATCGCTTTTTCTCAGCTACACATCTGGCTGCACGAATTTCCGGGAAAATCCATTTTCCCCTCGGTACGACCCAAAAACACACAAACCATTTTCGGAGCACGCACCCAAAACGCACGGAGCTCGTTCTGGCCGAGGGCAAAGGATATTTAAATCTCCTTTCTCAGCAGGCGACCACAGAGCCAAAAGGATTCGGCTCAGCTGTGGAACTTGGGAAGCACAAACACACACGCCAGTTACATGGCCACTTGACACCGAAATGTGTACACGAGCAATTGGTGTCTCGTGTGTGGCCCGAGAATTCTCTCAAACTTCTCGCTGGGAACAAGCAGGATGGCGACGCCACGGTGATTCTGATGCGGCAGGATTTTCTTCCGGCGCTTCTTTGGATCCGCTCGCTCGCTACGAGGCTCGTTCTGCCCCCGTTGTTCCGTGTTGCGCCCGCCCGTGCCCCGTCGCTGTTTCGTCACTCCATTAAGCTTGGCCTCACGGTGGACCTCAGAGGGCCGTTGTTCCACGCTTCTAAAGACCGTCGTCGCCTGCTACGGTTCTCATCTCGCACCAGCACCGGCGGTTTGTGTTCCGTGCAGTCGATTTTCCTCGCTGAAAATGGAAAACGGGAAAACAAGGGAAATTTTCCCGTCGTGTCGTGCGAAAGAGCACCGCGAGCTGCCAGCGAGAAAACGAATGGCCCGAGCTCGACGAAATCTATAATGGCTGACGCACAGACGATCTGCTGAGAGCGAGGAAATCTGACGTTCGAAATTTATTTCGAACTGCTGGCAGGGTTGAATCTAATGCTGAAAAGATTTAACAATAAAACTCAATATTCTGATCGAACGATGACGAATAGGCTTTGAAAAATTATATGCACTTGAGAAATCCTCAATCTGTAGGTCAGTTCAATGAAATATTGAGCACAATTGCACTAAACAGCTCCCGACGGAGTTGTTAATTTCGATATTGTTTTGTTTTCTTATTCGACATTGAGAACTGTCAACTACCGGCACGAAGCCAATACAAAGTGGAAAATCCTTTTGCAATCTGTCCGCGAACTTTAGCTTCCGCTTCCGTTTGTGATGTCTGACGGTGACGAGACGCTGGAAGAAAAACTACACAAGTTCCGCATGTGGAAGGTAACAAATGATATTCCGCCGTACCTCTTTTACTATACATCCTTCGTCCCGACAGGAAGCCGCTTCGGAGGACAGTCCTTCATTTAGTCAAAGTTTCGCGACTCATACCGACGATGCTAATCGCCAGGAAGCCCGACCCAGCAGCTCTCAAGGGCGTCCGCCAGCTCATCTGAAGGGCCGCGAGATTGGCATGTACTATCGTAATATGGCGCGACGAGGGAAACAATCGTCACACGATGCTTCGGATGGTAGCGATCGCGGTCATTGGCGCGATCGACATAAAGGATTACAGCGCGAGAAAACGCAGGAAAAGGCCCGTTATGAAGCAAACGCTTCCGCCGAATCGGGACGTTTCCGACGATTTCAGGATCAGCGAGACACTGCACTGGAAGAAGAGGCCGAAGCCCCACCGCCAGGGCTGCGTGGCCGGGATCTTGGCCTTTTCTACCGTGATCGGCAAACGGCAAAGAAAAAGCGGCAGGAAAAGCGGAATGCGGTCGACATAACGATTCCCGCGTTTCAAATAAACCAAATCCGGACTCATCTGAACCTGCACGCTGGACCCGATCAGGAGGGTAACATTTTTCGGGATTTTGCAGAAAACGAAAACATTCGCTCCGTGTTCCGCAATGAATATTTGCGCGTCATCACTAAAACGCTCGATGAAGTTTTGCAGGAAGAAAGCGAAAAGCTGCTCCTGAGCAACGATTCGGATTCACCCGGCTTGGACGAAGAACTCTATGAAGAGTTTCTGCGTAGCGTACATTCAACGTATCGTTTGAGTGAATTTCGACGGAAGTTACCAGCATACACGTCACGCGATCAGGTTCTGGAGATGGTCGAGCGGCATCAGGTTATTCTGGTGAAAGGGGAAACCGGAAGTGGTAAAACCACGCAAATCCCTCAGTACATTCTCGAGCAAGCCTCGTCCTTGCGTAAAGGCAGTCGTTGCCGTATTCTGTGCACTCAACCACGTCGTATTTCAGCAATAACCTTAGCCAGACGCGTCGCGGAAGAACGGAGCGAACGGTTAGGCCGCTCGGTAGGTTACCAAATACGGCTCGAAGCGGAAAGACCACGGGCGAATGGAGGAAGTATTATGTTTTGCACGACTGGCATCGTTCTGTCGATCATGCAGTCTGATCCTCTGCTGCGAGAATATTCTCACCTCGTGCTCGACGAAATCCATGAGCGCGATGTAATCACAGATCTATTGTTGGCCATTATTCGAATGGTTCTTCCGTACCGTAAAGACTTGCGGGTGATTTTGATGAGCGCCACATTGACGGCTGAAACGTTTTCGTCGTACTTTAACCGCTGTCCGATGGTGGAAATTCAAGGCATCACATATCCTGTCCGCGAGTACTACCTAGAAGATGTGCTGACGGAGCTAAAGTTTTACTCCTTCGAAGATAAAACCAGTCGAAATCCGCGGGACCGAAAAGGAAATAGTGCAAACGCAGCACAGCAGGACGAATTCTACGATATGATCGAGGCTTATACCAGTGAAATCCGAAATAAGTATTCGGCTTCGGTTATCCGAGCGTTGTGTAATCGTGGAAGTGAAAACCACCAAAATGAGCTGATCGTGGAGCTGCTGTACTACATCACTACTGCGCAGCCTGCCGGTGCGATCTTGGTGTTTCTACCGAGTGTGATGCAGATATCGGACATCTACAGGATGATCCAAGAACACCCGCAGCTATCCAGGGCACAGCTAGTCGTGTATCCGCTTCATTCGAAGATACCAACCGCAGAACAAACGGCCGTATTTGATCGACCACCGGCCGACACCCGAAAGATTATCCTTTCAACAAACATCGCCGAAACGTCGATCACAATTGACGATGTTGTGTACGTCATTAATGCCGGGCGCCACAAGCTCAACATGTACGAAAACGGGATATCGGCGTTGCGTGACGAGTGGATCTCGTTGTCTAATGAAATTCAACGAAAGGGTCGCGCTGGTCGTGTCCAGGAAGGAACGTGCTACCATCTTTACAGCCGCGCCCGAAGGCGCACATTCTTGGAGAACGTACCTCCGGAGATTTTGCGAGTAGCACTCGATGAGGTCATTCTGCAAGTGAAAATCTTGCGCCTAGGTGAGGTGCGCGTCTTTATGGACCGATTGTTGGACAAACCATCCGACACCGTGATCGAAGAATCATTGAAGCTGCTGAACCGATTGAACGCGATTGATGACGACCAGAAACTGACGCCTCTCGGGTATCACCTGGCGCGACTACCAATGGACCCTCGCACCGGGAAAATGATTCTACTGGCAAGCATTTTCGGCTGCATTGATCCAATCACCTCGATCGCTGCGAGCCTTTCTTTTAAAAATGCGTTCTACAAACCGCTGGGGAAGGAAAAGGAAGTCGATCGTATCCGACGCCGGTTTGCCGACGGTATCGCTAGCGATCACATCATGCTGGCGCGCGTGCTCGACGAATGGCGCCGCCAGTCCAATCGGGCTGGATTCTGTCATCGACATTTTCTCAACAACGCCACACTTCAGCAGCTGAGCAACATGAAGCGCCAGTTCTGTGAGTATCTTCACGGAGCCCACTTCTTGCCGGCGGTAGAATGCGAAGCGCCGGAAAACAACCATCACACGGGAAGCAACGAGCTGTTGGCCGCGATCGTCGGGGCAGGGCTGTATCCGAACGTAGCCTTCGTGCGAAAGGTAATTCGGTCACGCAACAGTCCGGATGGGCGAGCGATCCTGAATATCGAAGGACAAGGTCGTGCAGAAATACACCCTGCATCGGTCAACAGTAACCGGGGCATTTTCCATTCGAAGTAAGCACGTCATGACGGAACATTTATCAGAAACGATTTGTTTAAACATGAAAATATTGTCCTTATTTCTCATCCTCGTAACACCGCACAGTTTTGTCGTGTATTACGATATGCAGAAGCTCTCCGCACTCACCATCTTCGATACGACCGTGGTGAACCCGTTTTCGCTGCTATTCTTTGGCGACAATCACGTGGAAACCGAAGACGACCACGAGCTGATATCGATTGCGGGCCACTACTGGTGAGTGGCAAACTGGGAGTGTTTCGTAGCGATGAGTAAAACCAAAAATATTCCCCTTTCATTGACTAATTTCAGCCTCAAGTGTGACAAAGAAACGTATCGCTTGATACAGGATCTCCGCAAAGGATTCAATCTCTTTCTACAAAAGAAAATTTGCGAACCATCGCCAGTTGATTGGGACGCGACGGAAGGTGACTTGTTACGGTGAGTTTCTGGACATTTTAGTCAACTATTCGTTGTGGCTAAAACTTAAAAGTTAAAAATGAAACTATTTTCGCAATTTTAGAGCTATCATAAAGCTAATAACCGTCGAGTGCAAGTACGACGATCATTTCGGGGATGACGATACACCATTAGGAACGGAGAAGTCGCATTAGTTCTTTCGGCGATAACGGACATCATCATTTCGTTCGAAATTACTACAAACGTCACGCCAAAGAGGATCTGAGTGACACAGAACGAAAAGACTGTACTTCCGTTTTGCTTCTGCTTCGTTAAGTGTTATTTTTGTTTCAATATTTTTTTATTGTTGGATAGGTTGGATTAAGCACAAATTTTGTCTCACGCCGCCAACATTGTGTTGTGTATTTATTACTCCTTCATCTGCAAGGCAAAGCCTTTTCAAATAAATTTTCCGGTTTCTCATTCAAATTCCTCCTTACGTTAAACACCTTCCTTCGTGCGTTAAAGTTAGGGAAACAAGAAAGAGTCATTCGATCGAAGTAACCATTGCCTTCTTCACGCCGTTTGGCACGCTGCAGAACTCGTAGTGTAGTTGCAAGATGGCCGATGTAGAAGCAGCGACGATGGATTCGCATTCCGATAAGGTACCATTGATTTTATTACTGGATTGGCGCAACGATTGGATCTGAGCTGTATTGAATGAAACTGTGTTTTTCTATGAAGGAAAGTATTTCAGAAAATGGTCCAACAAACCAAAATGAGTTGCTGCAAGACAACAACGGCATCGATGGGGCAGAATGTAGTAACAGTGAGTGTAATTTACGTGAAGACTTAACTCCCTCCGTGCTTAGTGTGGAAGCGACCTCAAACACGACTGCCGGATGTCAAGAAGCAAATTACCGTTCAACGAGGGTAAATCGGTGCCGCCCGCTTCTAATTGCCGGCACGTTTTAAAGGTTAGCTTTCCTATTTCATTTCCTCATCTTCCTATTTCCAGCAGATAAAAGATTCCGCAAACGACAAGAGTAGCGGTTCGAAAAGTCCCGTGAGTTACACGGCCAATGATAAGCGGAAAGCCGTGAAAAGAAAAATGCGCTTTAATTATTCGATCCCAGCTTGTGAGATAAAACGAATGCGCGAAGGTCTGAATCTAGACAGAAAAGGCGACGTCCGAGTGTTTGAGAAATTCTTGAATGATGAATACTCAAGGCTAACTAAGTATCCTTCGATGTACAAAACATACTCGGAGATACTTCGCGAAGAAAGTTGTAAGCTGGCTCCTGAACGCAAAGTTTCAATGCAACTAGATGAGAAGCTACACAAAGAGTATCAGCGCATGCAACGTTCGACGAACGCACTGGCCGAATTCCGACGAAACCTACCAGTATACGCTTCACGCACTGAACTCCTGGAGATGATCGAGCGGCATCAGGTTATTCTGGTGAAAGGGGAAACCGGAAGTGGCAAAACCACGCAAATTCCTCAGTACATTCTTGAGCAAGCCTCGTCCTTGCGTAAAGGCAGTCGTTGCCGTATTCTGTGCACTCAACCACGTCGTATTGCAGCAATAACCTTAGCAAGACGCGTCGCAAAAGAAAGGAGCGAACGGTTAGGTCACTCGGTCGGTTACCAGATACGGCTCGAAGGGGAAAGGCCACGGCCGAATGGAAGCATTATGTTTTGCACGACTGGCATCGTTCTGTCGATCATGCAGTCTGATCCTCTGCTGCGAGAATATTCTCACCTCGTGCTCGACGAAATCCATGAGCGAGATGTAATCACAGATCTATTGTTGGCCATTATTCGAATGGTTCTTCCGTACCGTAAAGACTTACGTGTGATATTAATGAGCGCCACATTGATGGCCGAAAAGTTTTCCGAGTACTTTCACCGCTGTCCGATGGTGCAAATACGAGGCATCACTTATCCTGTCCTAGAACTCTATTTGGAAGACGTTTTGGATACACTGGACAAATGTCCCACCCTCCCCCGGAAAGAGAGAGCTTTTGACTCTCAAATCATTCAATATCAATACAGATTGGTGGAGCAATACATTGCCTTAGCCCTTGAGACTTTGTGCTCTTTTGAGCTCGACCAAAACAAGTTAATCGTCAGGCTCATCTGGTACATCACTACTACGCAACCGGAAGGAGCAATTCTAGTGTTTTTGCCAAGTGTGGCACAAATACACGAAATTTATGAAATGGTCCGCAAGGACTCCCTACTGTCGGAGTCGGAGTCGAAGTTTGTCGTCCATTTGCTTCACTCAAAACTACCGACGGCAGAGCAGCAAATGGCGTTCGATAGTCCACCGGATGGCACGAGGAAAATCATCCTTTCGACGGACATCGCCGAAACATCGGTCACCATTGAAGATGTCGTTTACGTCGTGAATACCGGACGGCGCAAGGTGCAGAAATACGAGAACAACATTTTGATGCTACACGAAGAGTGGATCTCATTGGCCAACGAAGTTCAGCGAAAGGGACGTGCTGGTCGCGTAAAGGAAGGAACTTGCTACCATCTTTACTGCCGAGCCCGGCAACGCACGTTTCGGGAGAACGCATCGCCGCAGATTCTCAACGTAGCCCTCGATAGAGTCATTGTGCAAATGAAATTACTTCGTCTCGGTGACGTGCGCCGCTTCATGAGCCTATTGTTGGACAAACCATCTGAGGCCACGATTCAAGCGTCGCTGCAGATGCTCCACCGACTGAATCTGATTGATGACGAGGAGCAACTAACCCCCTTAGGATATCATCTGGGCCGTCTTTCACTGGATCCACAGGCTGGCAAAATGGTGCTGCTGGCAAGTATTTTCGGCTGTATTGAACCGATCAGCTCGATTGCCGCCAGCTTGTCATTCAAAGATCCGTTTTCTAAACCATTCGACAAAGATGAAGAAGTCTTGCGAGCCCGCAGATGGTTTAGTTACCGTGAAAACAGTGACCACATCATGCTGGCAAACGTAACGGCCAGATGGCGTCGTCAGCGCGAGATTTGCAAACGTAACTTCATCAACAGTGACACAGTGTATCGGCTGATCACTGTACAGGGAAAAATCTGCACATACCTGTACAAGGCTGGCTTCTTGAGCTGGACCGAAAGGGACAACAATCTTAATGCGTCCAATAACGAGTTGCTGAAAGCCATCATTGCGGCTGGACACTACCCAAACGTAGCCTTCGTGAAGAGCGCATTTCCTCATCCGCGGTTTTCGGGCGTACGTCGAAAGGCGAAAATAATTGTTAATCAACCCACTGCAGACAATCGAAGCGCATCGCACGGAATAGAGGTACAGATAGATGCGGAATCGGTAATCGCCAAAAAAACGTTCTTCGAGTCGTGGTATGTATTGGAATAATTACAGCTGACTTCGGTGCCATCCATTTCCACCAGTTGGCAGTTCGCATGTCGATTTATTCAATATTTTTTTGTCCCCGTACAGTTTCGTTGTTTACAACAATATTGTAAAACATTCGTACCAGTCCGCTTACATCATCTCTAAGACCACGATGGTGAATCCGATGCCATTGCTCTTTTTTGGCGATTGTAGTCATGTAACAGTAAAACCAATACATGAAAAGGGTAACTACATGTTGAATATAACGATTGCGGGCCATCACTGGTAAGTGCACTTTTACTAGGCAATAGACAAAAAATTAATTTATTATAATTGCTTCTTTCACGCGTGTATCTTTTTACTGTGCAGTATGCAATGTGATCGGCAAACTTTTGCCCTAATTCAGGACCTCCGGGAGGAATTCAATTTCTTCCTACAGGGGAAACTCGTCCATCCTTCGCCAGTGAACTGGGCCTCAAGAGAAGGAGATTTGCTACGGTGAGTTTGGAATGCATTGTCCTTCTTAAAAGTTAAATGAATTCACATAAACATTTTATCCGTTATCTCATTTAAGAAAACAAACAGTATTGATATGTTAATTTTCTATTCTTACCTTTTTTACATAGGGCTGTTATAAAGCTGATAACATTCGACTTCGACACGGATTAAAAAAGGTCTTGAAGCTATCAGTCAACTTTAATTCTTTTCTTTCAATTAATAATAATATTGAATATTTAATCAGCGTCTCGATGAAGCATCTGTATCGACTTATTTTGAACCATTAGCTGTGTAACTGTAACTGTTGTGCCTCAAATACTGAAATGAAATAATAAACCTTACTTTTCTTCATTAAACTGGAAAAAAGCTTTCGAAATAACATACGATACAAATAAACTCGATTAAAAGAAGAGCCTTTCAATGTTTTCCAATAAAACTGAAACTGATGATAGAAGAATCGAAAACGTTCTTTCTTTCTTTCCAGTGTTGGTTGGGAGTTCTGTGTTTTTGAAATAATTCATCAACTGTCGCGTGTGACGCACGCAGCAGTTTCTATCCGATTGGATGCTCCGTACCATGCTCATCCTTCTGGTTTCTAGGTACCAGAATCGGCAAAACACATCTCATTTCCGGCAGTCAACCGGAAGAAGCAAGGCGCAATCCACGTGCTCCGATGCCAACGGTCACCGATGCGTGGCGGAACGGAGCGAAAATGAAAACTAAGCACTCCGGCGGCCGCGCGTCCGGTGGTGGGTTGCAGCTTTCAGCGCCGCCGGTCGATTGCTTTCCTATTAGCTGACTGGATTTAAGCTAATCCAGGAAATAAATTTTTATTTCGTCCCGCTCCCAGCACTCGAACTCGAAAGATGCTTTGCCGAAGGGATGCTGCCGCGGTGCCACTTCCGTTGCCAGGTCTTTGCGCATACGCACATCCTTACGCTGGCTCTTCGGTCGCCTTTCGTCCATCGTCTCGCCGACCGGTTTGGTTTGGGTTCTTGCCGGAGCCTTATAACATTCGTTTCGTTTGTCGCTCACCGTTTGGTCACATTGACCATGAACGACGCAGAGCGAACGGTGGTGTGTCTCGGTTGAACATCGGGGGCTTCCGTTTTCCAATTTTACAAGTGTGCAGAAAAGGTGTTTCGTGCGTGAAGTGAAGACCAGTACATTCAAAAACTCACAGGATGCTGGTGATTTGGTTCCTAGTTCTGGTTACGGCCAGCGCCGGTGCCCACGCCGGAAGATTAAGCGATTCTTCGTGGCGTGGAGCGGATCGGGACCTAGCGCCGGGCTCACTGCTCGCACGGTTGGACCGGCTTGTGAACGTTTGTGTGGCCAACTACGAGGATCTAACGACCGATCTTCTGCTCGGCATTGCTATCGCCAACGGTTAGTTGTGGTTTAGTGTGTGGTCACATTTTATCTCTTGTGTTTCGGTAACAAACGGGATGTATTCAATCAGCTCTTAGCAGTGTCGTACTTGTGTGTTGTAGGCCTATAATAGGCAAAGAGACTTGCCTTTGTTTTAAATAATATAGAATCTGTGGGCAACAGTAATTCCGAGGAGTCGTCGTCTCGGAAAAGAAAATCACCAAGTTCTAGGCGTACTAATTTTGGCCAACTCCCGTTTGTTTCGCTCGACGATAGAACTTGAAACGCCAGCGAATCTCGTTTATTCGTACCCTAAGCCTTTCCGTTCCCTTCGTTTTTGCTCCTTTCGCATTGCCATGGCTTGGCGAATGGAAATGAAGTACACAATGCCACTCCACTGGCACTGGAACCAGCTTTGGATAGTGCGAAGGGCAAGAACCGAAAAAAGAACCGTTCCACATCAGTTAATGACTGCAGGCGATTTTCGGGTAAGCCCACTTAAGCCTGCCGCTCTGTCTCATTCCGTTTCCGCTTCTCGGTGTGGGCCGGCCCGGGAGATGCGAAACTGCCACCGCGACCAAACCGCGTCAAAAGTCTTTTTTCGGAACGCCTCGAGGAAAGCTTCCACAAACTCCGTTCTGTTTTTTTGCAGCCGAGAAGAGTTTTGTGTTGTTATTTGAATAATTCCGGTGGAAACCCGTCTTTAAGCTTGACACAAATTACATTCAAGCAGTGTTGGGTGGGTTTGTCGGGACAAATAAAATACAATTTCTATTTCGACTCCGATCGGTTCGCTGCAGCCCAACTGAGGTCCATCCTTCAACAGCCACTGCAAGAAGCCGAGCGCCAGTTTGTAGCGTCTTTGGCGAAAAAGTGTGACTTTGTCGAGAGTCGCATCGAGAGCATTTTCAGCTTTCCCAGTGGGGCCAATGCGGTCGGTAAGTCGTAGCATCCCCCCCTGAGGACCCTTCCCAACGCTGACACTTTTGCTCCTCCCGTATCGCAGTGTCCAAGCTTCTGATAAACTCAGAGTTTTGGAGGGTGGATGAAGATTACCGAGCAGATGGTGCGTCCTCGGAGGGCGTTCTGGATTTGGCGCACTGGAAACGGCGTCGACGTCGAAGAAGCCAACCGGCGCTAGGTGACCCGAAAGTGATGATGAAAACCTATCTGCAAGCGATCGATGTCGGGGGCCCCAGTGAGCGACAGTCAGGTACTGAGGGCTGGGCTGGAATTCTCGTGGGGCAGTTTACTCCGACACTGACCGGTTTCGTACTACCCCACAGACGAGTGCTTATCGGAACTCTTGGTCAGTGAGTCAGAAAATGAGTACAACGCCAGCAGCAGTAGTGACAACTTCAAAAACTCCAGTTCCTCCAGTGGCCCCTCTCGGAAGCGGTTGATCATGAGCCGCGAATGTAGTGCGGCGATGTCGCTTCGAAAGCGCTCCTACGGCTACCATCTTACGCACAAGTGAGTACATCCGGTGCTTGACCCACCTGATCGACTGACCCACGGCGGTCGACTGACTAAACATAGATCCAGCCGGCCGACCCAGTGTCTTATCAAAAAACGTGACCTGTTTCGTTCCAGATTGCTGTTCTACATCGTGCTCGGGCGCCAAGGGTTCGCGAACGTCGGACGAAGCGTCGTGGTAGACGCCCAGCGCAGGCTGTGTGAGGCGATCTTGCGCGAGTCCGAACTGATCGCCGGCTTCGACTTTCCGGAACTGTTCCGCGATCTGTTCATGGAGCAGATGTTCCTGTGCGCGTACAGTCACGCCGCGGTACCCGAGTTTGCGGACCCAGCTTGGTTGGCCACCACCATTGGATGGCAGAACGGCGAAGGATGCTTCAAGTTTTACGGAGACGACGGTGGTGATGGCGTCGAGGGGACAAACGCGCTGACCACGCACTGCTCCACCCATATGACCGGTGTCGGTGCCGCACTGATGGCACTGTTTGCAAAGCTTCAACTACAATAGGCCGCACTTACCGGCCCCCTAGGTAACATAAGCCACCTCAACTATCAACTACTGTCTGCGCTTGTCTTCTGCACGTCTATAAGTCAATAAATATCTTTATCCGAGAGTATATGAGGAGAGAAGAAGTATATCTTGAGAAAATGCAGTGGCTCGCCACCAGGCATGGGTAACTTTACTGCGCCTAACCCGCCGGTCAGCTTAATCGCCGTCAGCAAAGCCACAAAACCGCCACAAAGTTTCCCCATACGATCAGCCAAACCGAACCCCCAGGAGACGGGAAGCCGTCGGTCGCGGGGAGTGCCGGCAGCCTTGTGGGGCTTCCGTGAAACGTTGTCCTGTGTCATGGCGCAACGAAGTTAGTCATAGGCGGTCGCTCGCCAAGAAACGGTCTGCCCGTCGGTACGGGAACTCGGTTTTTTTAGCTTCTCTCATGTGCCATGCGGTAGAAGTTTGCTCCCTCATCGTGCCGGTCTCAGCTCACGGTTCGCTTATCAGTAGCACAAACAATCCGCTCCTTTTCCGTTTCGTTGTGACTCCCCGCGGTGGGGAACGACAGTGTCCAAGATGAAAGTGTCGCGAGAGTGTCGGGCAGCCGGAGTTCTCCCCCGAGAGGCGGGTTTGCCAGTGCCACTGCGTTGCGATATCTCTTCGTTTGTTAAATATTCGCGGTCATGATTTGTGTTCTGAAGACGATTAAGATCACAGGTTTTGGAATTTCACTCCTCGTGAGGCAATGCGGCACAACGTAATTGGTGGACGTAGTGAAACCAAATCGGGTTTGATTAAACGAATAGCGAGTTAACCGAGCGACGACAGCACATCGCTGCTGATAAAGTGCACTTTTTATTGATGATTTAATCCGATCGGAACACATGTGTACGACACGCCGGTTTCAAATCTTGGAATTGATAAGCCACCAACTACACCACGAAACTCTTGCCTGTGAGACACTTGCGGCCAGCGCGAACGAAATGTCCATCGACCAAGTGACTTCCGCCGTTCGCCACAGTAACCGAAAGCCAGTCGTGCCCGGAGGCGAGTGAAGCAAGCGATCCAACGAACAGCAGCCGATCGGTCCGAGTTATCGGCAGGTGGCTCCGACACTCTGGCTATTTCGACTTCCGCCGACAATGGCGGACCCTACCATACAGACGTTCTGCTGCCACAACCGGATACGGTCACCGCCGGCCATCAAGCTGATGTCCGAGTTCGACACCGACGGCTACATTGTGGTTTGTTTGGTGTCGTCGGTTTTCGGCATTGCCGGTGCCATCTACCAGGTACGAGCAAGCGACCCGCTTAAAGATCTCAAGGTCAACGGACGAGTGCCAAGAATCCCTCCAACTGTCCAACGGGCCGGTCCAAGTGTCCAACGAGCCGGTTCCGGCCGTCACCGGCTTTCGCCGGGTATTTTGTTTCATTCGACAGCGTGGATAAGGGAGCGTTTCTGGAGCTCGTTCCCGCACGTGAAAGGTATCGCAAGCCGGTCCTGGAATCCTTTAATCCTTATATTATGGTACATTATATCACCGTTGTGTCGTGTGACCGGGCCGCTGATGCTGGCGAGATAAACGTGTTCACCGAGTTCATTGACGCTGGGTGCACGTGTTGGGCATTCGGTGATCACGGCCGGAATAGTTTGTGTTGCACGAAAAACAGAAAGACTTATCTTATCTAGGTGCATCAACATCCAGGCCCAAATAGCCTATCCGTGTATACCTTACGCCCTCGGCGTTACGAAAACTTTGTTGCGGAACGAAACTAATTTTGGGGCCCCAATTCTCGTCATTTTCAGTTTACATTTTCTTGTGGCTTCAATCGATTTCGCTTGACCTACGGGTCCGCTTTTCTTTTTCGGTGTACGTCCGCGATGACATAAAGCGTCGCGCGGAACGGATCCTTTTTCCGGTTAATTAAACGCGTTAATAAGCACACGCAGCCCCTTTATCAGCGCAGAACTTTTCGCTTCGCTTCCGAATGTCGGTAATTAAATTCTCTGCCTATCGTCTATCAGATTTGGATTCGACACGAAGACGGACCGTCGTACCATGCGGTGCGCCGGGTGCGCGGCGGAATGCTGACGCTTTCGAGCCAAAATATTGGCCGCCAAATCATCGTGTGGTTGGCGGTGGCTGACCTGTGTGCCTCGTTCGGCGTGTTCCTCCGGTCGGCACTGTGGAAGTACATTAAAAATGTATTACCACCGGACAGCGACGTGGACGACACGACGAACGTCATCTTCTGTGCCGTTTCGTCCGCCTGGATACAGTATTTCTACATGTGCACGTGGCTTTGGACGCTGTGCTATGCGATCAATGTGCGCCGGCAGCTTGGCGGGGCGAGGTACGCCCTGCGCACGTATCACTACTACGTTTGGAGTATCTCCGCGGTCCTCACCGGAATCGGAGTGACGGTGCTCTATGTGCCCGATGCAGAGTAAGTATCCGGTAGTGTCGCCCCCCGCGGGGGGAAAACAACTGGTGTTAACCTGGGTCTCTTTCCGGCAGCTGCCACAATGTGCATGAAATGGCCACGGCGTATATGCGCATATTGCCCAACTACGTGATGACGTATGGGCCGATGATCGCCGTAATGATCGTGAACCCGGTCATGTACTATCAGGCATCGCGGGAAGTCGACCGCCAGCTTGTGGCCCGTTTCAGCCAGATGTCGAACACGGAGCGCGATCTGATGGCAAAGTTTAAGCTCAAGTTTTCGCTCATCAACCTTGTGTTCTACGTCTGCTGGCTACCGAATCTGGTTAACGGGATTGTCCTGTGGACGATGTGGTACAACCTGCCGTACGCGATGGTCGTTACTGTTTGGTACATAATGGTAAGCAAGAGGAGGTCGATAAGATGCGCCGAGCCCCATTTATCTCCGTTGTCCTTGTCCCCTTGTCGCAGGCCATTACCAATCCCCTGCAAGCGTTTATGAACACACTGGTGTACCAGAAGTGGAACTGCCGGTGGCGACTTCGGCGGCAAGCGAGCACAGATTCGAACGCTGACGTGCGGGTAAGTAAATCGGGAACGGTTCCTCCGATCTATACTGATCTAACATCTGATTGTCCATCAAACACACAGCGGCGCAATCGGGCGTCGGTGGTCAGCGAAGGAACGCCACTGCTTCAGCCGAAAGCAGAATCCCCGTCTACGTCCTCCCAGCAGCTGCACCAACCGTCGGTGGACCTAATGCCGAGCCCGACGCGGAGCATCAACTCGTGCACGTTGGTTTGACGCCGAATCTGTTACATGCTCAATCGCTCGATCTACTACTGCCGCTCAAACGGGCTTCGGAGCGACCGATCCTTCTGCGGGCCACTGGAAGCCGATTTCGTGCACCGGCTCTGGAGGAATTGGGCGCACAGCAGGAGTGTATATAATGCAGAAGACGAACGTCCTACAATGTTGCTGCAGCATGTGGATGGTACCGAAGATTGAATACTTTTCAATTACTATAAGTAACTTAATTGCACAGCCTAAGGTAAACGGGAAAATCAATCGAAAATGGGTTATGTGACCAACGCCAACAAGAACAAATGAAATGGAATGAAGCTTTCCGTTGCCCTATTCAGTATTTATCAATTTTTTCTTTATTTGTGTTTCCATCATATCTAACTTAAAATTTACAGATAGTTTTCTGATTTTTTTTCTTCCTGTGGTCTAATTCTACGGCCAAGTAACTACCGTCGAATAGTTGAACAGTTCACGTAAGTGTCCGCTTAAATGCGCCCGTGGCACTGACGCTCCGTTTCGTCCCGCACGATGGTGGCCGTCCCGCAAACGATTGATTGGATGTTCTACACCGAACTCAGCCGGCGTGTATTGTAACTAAAACTTTTACTGATTATATTGTACAAGAACTACTGCTATACTCTTCGTCGGTTTTCCCTTCGGTCTAACGAACAATACAAATCCCTTTATTCGGCGTTGTCGCCGAGACACCGAGCGGACCACGTGCCTATGCTTACGATCTACCTACGCGCTAGCGAAACGATACTTTGAACTCTGCAATTCCTCCAATGTTGCTAACAGCCGCCAGTTCCCGATGTCAATGTGACTTTTCTAACGTTCGCAGAGCTTGGGGTAACTCTGAAGCAGGCAAAACACGAAACGAAGCAAAGAAACCAATGTTGAAACAGTAAAATTAACCTATTTCAACATTTTTGCTTTATTTTCCATTCGTTGCCAATTTCTTTGCCGCTTCTTCAGAGAGTGCGCCCCACCAAGGCTCCGGAGCGGTCTAGTAGCCGGAGCGGGTTCTCGACGTTTTCGTAAAGTACTGCTTCTCGCCCCGATCCAGGCCCCGATCGTGCGAACGTTCGCGATGGTCACGCAACACGCTGCCACCGCTGCTACTGTACGACGGGGACTTCTCCTTCAGATGGTGATGGTGGTGTTTCTCGCGGTGTGACGACGAAACAGACATCAGCTGCAGATCGCCATCGGTGTCGGCGCCGTTCTGGTGTACCTGCGACAGCAGCTTGCTGGCTTTCTCCTCCTCGCGCCGTAACCGCTTGTCGGTGAGCAGCGACTCCTCGGTACGATCCTGCTGGAAGTGACGATGTCGGTGAAGTGGTGTCAAGGTGGACGATAAATGGGGTGGCACGCTCCGCGTTACGCGCGTTCAGCAACATACCCGTTTGCGACCCAGCTTGCGTTCCTTTCGCAGCTCTTTTTCTTCGTCAGTCTTGTCGCGCTTTTCCTTCGTCTTGCTGCTGCGATCCTTTTTCGACTCCGACACTAGCTGCTGGCTCGCGTTGGACCCGTCGTCGTGTTTGCCAGCCTTGGGATTGGCATGAAGAAAATGAAGAGAATGAGAGCGGTGTGGCGTGGCTGCAAAGGATGGAAAAGCGCCAGGTGCACCTGCCACCCGCGATCTTGCTCTGGCTGCAGAAACGGGGGATGATCATATTCTCGTTCGCAACTAGTCAGTATCAAAAGGGGCGGGTTGTGGAGGTTTAGTCCCTCTCTCTGTCGCTTTCCTTCGCCCGTAGGAGATGCACGCGGCGGAAATTCGGGATGGAAAAGGACGGATGCGCGAGGGCAATTCGGATTCGCATGCAATTTAGTAGCAACTTGGACCCATCGGATCAGTCTCTTCCCGAAGCATCTCGTTTGGAGCTACTTTATACATACCTAAAATAATTGTGGAGGATTCCCTTTCAAAAGATATCGATTGTCCGAAAAAGAAAACCACACACTTCGCCTCTTGCTAATCGCACCAAGAGTGGCCTCCCCAGAATTACGTGTTTAGTCTAGAAAGTCTTGCGCGTCTTGGTGGCCCAGCCTTTGCTGTTCGGTGATCGCTTCCCTCGAGCCCCCTTTTATCACGGTGGTTGTTGGCCCCAAGCACTTACTTGCGCGTGTCGTCTTTTCACTAGGAAACCATTCGCCCGTCGCTTTTGCAGGCAACGGACGCCACCAGTCTTTCGATGCGCTCGCCACCATCCTACGAGTGCCGTCCATCAGATCTGCAGTCGGAATGCTTTCATGGACGCGCGATCAGGTGCACTTTGAAAGTATGTCTTCAAACGGCACTTCTGTCTGCCAACGTGTTGCTCGCTCGTCAGGACATTGCGTCAGGTCAAGAGCACGCAGATGAGCAGTGGAGTTCAAAATCGAAAATGAATCCGCCAGCATCCACAGAAGGTCCACAAGTCCACCGGCCACATCACTATCATCATCTTCATTCAACATCAGGTTGGTGTGAGAGAGGAGCGACTAAGAATCGTTGTAGGTGATGGTGTTTGATCACAGACTTTCTGAAGGACGGCAGCAGTAAACTCGCAATTGAATCCGTCTGGCCGTCATCTTGCCTCCATATTGCTTCTTGCGGACGCGTATCGAGGCGATGGGTCAAAAGCGCTCTCAACCCGCGGGGTCCGTCTTCTCACACTGAAGTATCTTAACCGTTAGAAGGGAATTCGTGTCCACAGTGTCGGGTCAGGAGGATCAGCACAGTAGAGACCGGCCGCCCGCCCTGCTCGTCGGCCCGCCCTTTGGCGCAGGAGCCAAGAGCCAAGAGATCCTTTTGCACCTTTCGCTTGCGAAGGAGAACGGCACCAGATTTTACACCAGAATACTAACCTTCGAGGAGCTCGAGCCTTCCAGCTTGCGGCGCTTCATTTCTGTGGGCGGACAAAAACGGGGTCACAACGTTAATCGTCGGTGATCACACTCTCTTTGTCTCTGCTACGTACCTCTATCGGTTTCCGGAGGATCCTGGCTTCTGCGGCTGCTGCTGTGTTGCTGTTCGTTGCTCGAGTTCGACACCGAACTAAGATCCCGCTCGCTACGATCGCGCGCTAGGTGTGCTTCCCTTTCGCTGGCCCTCGATTCCCGGTCGTTGTCGTAGTGATCTGCAAGCGAGATGAAACGACAAATAGATTAGTTAGGTTGAAACCTCTCTTTCTCCTTTTTTGAAGATAAAATAAAATCTGCGTTTCCCGCTTACCTCGCTTGTGACGCTTTTCTTTTTCGCGCTTTTTCTCCGCAATGATTGCTGCGGCCGTCGCTACCGCTTCTTCACGCTCCCGTTCCTTCTCCCGAGCCCGCTCTTCTCGCTTCAGTTCCTTCGATGATTTGGAAACTGGAACGCCACCACTCCCGCCGGACAGTTCACGGTACGAACCCGTATCACGCGATCCCGAGTACGATGAGGTAAGATCTTTTTTCAAGCCATCCCCACTGGAAGTGCCAGCGCTACCGCTCCGATGATGATCACTGTTTAGGTTCCCGTTCGCCGTCATAGAGCCCCCGCCGCCCAGCGACACCGAGGAGGACAAAGAGTTGCCACCACCCGCCGCCGTTGTACCGTTGCCCATCGATGAACCCTGCGCCTGTCGCGTGTTTTGTCCACCTGGCTCGGCACAAAGAATGTGTGTTAATTGAAGGAACACTGGCACACAAAAACCCGTTCTGGGACTTACCTCTGCCATCACTTCCATTCATGGACACCTTCGACTCCTGTTGCTGCTGCTGATCGCTGGAGGTTGCTATCGTGCTAGGCGCTGCCGCCGCCGGTTTGGCCGTCTTTTCCGGCACCTGATGGAAGTCGGACTCGAGCATCATTTGGCCGGCTTTCGCCTTCAGCTGCCCGATGTAGCTCGATGCCAGCACGAACAGATCCTGGCGCTGATTTTTCTCCTCTTCGCGCACCTTCTCCACCTTCTTCTCGATGATCTGGGACAGTTTGGCCAACACCGGGAAGTGCGGCAGGATGCGCATGAGGATGATGAGCGAGTTGCGGATCTGCATGTAGTCCTTCGAGTCCAGACAGAACACCATCGCTTTGGTGATCTTGTAGTGCCACTTGTGGCACACGTGCCGATAGTTTTCGTAGTTCACGTGATCGATCGCCTCCGAGTACTGGTTGCTGACGCGGAACTTGGTCACGAACCCGGGATAGTTGGCGCACTCCTTGTTGAACGTGCCTTCCTCCGAGTGCCAACGCATAACGGTCTCGAGCATGGCGCACAAGAAGCGCCCGTAGCGCGTTGCCTCGTTCTCGGTGCACGACGTCACGGAGTACGTAATGTCGCAGAATATCTGTACGGGAAGAAAATAAACCACAGATTCAGTGTTTCGATTCGAATGCGATCGCGCAGCAAAGTTGCGTTACCCGATCGTAGCACAGGAGCGTGGAAAAGTTGGCCGTCTTCAGGTTGTGGATGGTGTGCACGAACTTGGCGCAGTAGATGGCATCGAGCGCCGTAAAAGTGCACCGCGGAAAGAGGCAAAGCTGCAGGAACTGGGTGATTGTTTCGTTTTTGGCCGATTTGGCTGACCGCGACAGGAACCAGTAGTCCTTTTCGTTTGTCAACCGGTGCATGATCTTGTCCACGTGCTCCTGCTGCTTCTTTCGCTCGTCTTGCAGCTTGTCCATCAGTGCCACGTACCGCTCTTGTTCCTTTTTGTTTTTGGACGCGTTTTGTTCCTTCGATTCCATCACCGCCACCGACAGTTGCTTCAGTTTGGTGATCTCACGCTGGTAACTTTCGACCGGTACCTGTAGATCGTACATCGACAGCGACCAGAAGCTCACCAGAAACTGGGGGCTAATGTCTTCCCAGATTTTCGGTGGATGCAGTGGCCGCACCGACTCGATGACTGGGTTCATGACGTATGCGGTAGCTTCCAGATATTTGGACATCTTCTGCGAGGTCGATAGCTTCTTGGCGTTCGTGTCCGCCTTCCGCAGTTGATCGTACTTTTGCTGTAATGGAGAAGCTGTGTCATTAACCCGGTGGCGGTGTCGGTGGCACGAAAGTCGTACACTTACATTGATCGCGTGTGCAAACATGGGCCGAGCAAGGAAGAAGGCTACATCGGAGTGGATGTGATAGCGCTGCAGCATACTGTGGATCGTCGGTAACCGTTCGACGTACTCATCGACCGAATAGGTTGACCCCAGGAACGTTCCAAACTGCACCAGCGTGTCCTGACACTGATCGTACAACTTGCCCACCAGCTTCAGGTGACTCTGGGCCGTTTCACGGTAGATAACGCAGTGCTTTTGCTGGGCGATCAGCAAACACAACGCCACCGCCAGATCGTTGCTCGCCAGTGCGTCCTTCAGCCGTTGGGACGATTTTTTCGTGTTGCGCACCTGACTAAAGTAGCCGGCCTCGCCCCGTAGCAGCTCCCCGCCACACATGGCCTGCAGCTGCTCGCTCGTCATCTCTTCTGCCGCCTCGATGCCGGCCATCTTTTGGACCACCTCTTTCAGGATGAGCAAATCGAGACTTTTGTGGGACTTGAGCTGATTGGCCACGTACTGCAGCAAGCCGCTCAGCTCGATGTTGTACTTCTTGTAGATCGCACCGCAAAAGTTGGCCAAACTTTGCAACCACAGCGAGATGCTCGTACCGTCGTTCTGCATTGGATTGCGATCGACCTGCTCGAGGGCTTCGATCAAGCAGTAGCCCAGCACATCGTACGATAGCGACGTCAGATACTTGAGCGAATCGACCACCGGTGCAATGAGATTGTCGTAGATCTGTATCTGCAGCAGCATCTGTGAAACGGAACGTACGAAACACAATACTAATTTTCCCCTTTTTTCTCATCGCTCAACACGATCACTTACGTATTCGAAGAGAAAACCCGGTGAACAGTGACTCAGCTTGCCGATTAACCTACCGACAGGTTTACTGTTTTCTTTGCTC
Source organism: Anopheles cruzii (assembly GCF_943734635.1). Classification (NCBI taxonomy): domain Eukaryota; kingdom Metazoa; phylum Arthropoda; class Insecta; order Diptera; family Culicidae; genus Anopheles; species Anopheles cruzii. The sequence continues at coordinate 84,800,597 of NC_069145.1, forward strand.
ACACGCTTCATCAGGGCCTTAATTTGCTTTTGTGCCGCTCCACGGCGTTGAATCAGTTTCGGCTGCAACTGAAACGTATCGTTCTTCCAGCGGGCATACAGTCCGTACCGGTACTGGTACGGGTACAGTTTCACGATCGTCCAGATCTCTTCCGCCACGCAACAGTTGCAGTCCATGTAGGCCAGCGCGGGCAGCACGGCCGCATCGAGTAGGGACAAAATATCGTAGTACAGTTGCTCGTGCTCCGTCGTGGTCCCCGTGCTGGGCGGTGGATTAAGCGGATCGACGTTCATATCCGTCAAAATGATACGCATCAGGCGAAGCAGCTTGTACAACAGTACGGGATCGTAGTGTAACGAAGGCCCAAGGGCGGTAAACATGGGAAACGCATGCAGGCGTAGCTTCGTGAGCGCCGTGACGGGCGGTGGAGCTAGTTTGCTGAGCGCTCCGTAAGTGGAAACCGCCCGGCCCTTGATGTTGGCCGGAAGGGCACACTTGAGCCGATAGACGGGCTCGATGATCATGTGCAGCAAACGGCACAGGGCACGGGCAATCGGTTCGTGGACGACCACCGACTGATCGGGCAGCTTGCGGATCAGCTGGTGGGCCGTAGCCCAGTCACCGATCAGCAGCAACGCTTCGCAGAGGCCCCACTTCTGATTGAGGGCATACTTTTCCGGTGCCGTCTCAAACTCTGGCTCCTGCTCCACTTCCTTGTCCTTGTTCGTGAGGATCACGTTCAGCTTGCGGACGTACTCCTTCGCCTGTGCCATTTCGGCCTCCCAGTCCGCCACGATCGATTTATCCGGTGGGTTAAGCTGCGACCAAAAAGGGGACATGAATTTTGGGGAGCGCAAATTGCACGGAAAAAAGTGGTTCCCTTACCCAGGCGTAAATATCGTCCAGATTAATGACCCCGTGCTGCAGCAGCAACGCCGTCACCTTGAACAGTGAACCGGGCGTCTCGACGTCGGCAAAGTATCGATACTTGTAGCCGAGCACCTCGCAGATAATATTGCCATCGTTGATGTATGCTTGCAGCAGCGGAATGAAGATACGATCCTGCTCCGGGCGTGCCTCGAACGACTCGAGAATGATGTCCAACACACGGTTCGGGTCGAGGTTGAAGCACCCGATCAGCGACTTGATGATCTCCAGCACGTCCAGCACGGTGATCGTTTCTTGGTTAAACTCCTGATTCAGCTCGGTGATCAGCTTCGCGTAACCTTCGCTTTCTTCGCGAAACAAATTGAACCGACGCTGCTTGTAACTGTGGTTTCGACGAGAACCGTGTCGTGTGAGAATAACTTCTTCCGCCGGAACCAATACCTCGTACTTACTAGAGCTTCGTTTTCACTTTGATGAACCGTGTGTAGAAGCTACGGTTCTTGGTAGTACCAACGTCCTGCAGGGTGTCGATCTCTAGTCGCTCTTTCAACAACTTCTCCGATAGGTAGCGATCCGTTTCCTTCACGATGTAACAGAACGTGGACCGTTCTTCGCTTGCCGGAGCGTCTCCCGCCGCGCTAACTCCCGTTTCGGCATCGAATACACCGAAAATGTCCATAAGAATCGACGGAACGTCATTGTGGAGGTGCTGCGAAGGAGAAAACGATAAGGTTAATGAGCATCTAAGAAGATGACGATCCGGAAGAGAGGGACGAAGTGCTTACAACCAGTTCACCGAGCATCAGCAGAACACTGTCCTTCTTCAGCTGTCCATGGATGCCGCGTGAGATGAGCTCGTAGATCGCCCGGGATATTCCCGCTTTGCGTTCGTTCTTCCCAAACAGCGGGCTTTGCTGGTCGTCCTTCAGCAGGGCTTTGCATTGTTTCAAGCTGCGGGTGGGGAAGGAAAAGGTTATAAACTGGCCAACATTCTCAGCATAAACAGAGTGCACACACACACGCGCGCACACGCAAGAGGAATGGCGTGCACAGTGCGGTGGATTGGAACTAATTTTTTGGGCGAAAGGTTGATGGAAGGTGTATTCCACGCATTAAACGAAAGTCCCCCCATTGTGAAGGATTTTCGGGTACAAAAAGAAACGGAGCAGCAAATTATTTCATCAATTTGACACTCTGTCACAACACACACGCATTCGCGTTTTCCATTCGGCCAGCGCCGCGCGGATGATGCCGCGCGTACCGTACGAACTTATTTCGCTCGTTTTGGCCACTTTGCGAATAGCCTGCGAGGTGTCGGAATCGTGCACTAGGTGCAAGAGATTGGCAATATTTACAACTCGGCTTTTCCACTGCGTTCCCACGATTTCCAGATATCAGCGTTGAACATTTTCAACGAGCTACGCCACTCGGAGAGGACTTTTGGCTGCTACTGCGTGCTGTCGAGCAGGTTGGCAGATCTCATCCAAGATGGCGGGGCCGGCGAGGCGATGGCGGAGTACTAGAATCGATACTGCTTGAAAAGTGTCTGGCCAAGTGTCGTGAAACACAAATTAGTTTCAGTAATAAAACGAAACGGATGAGTTTGAGTTAATATTTAACGCAAAAAACGACGGGCTACTGAGGATATTCGATGACAAGACGTATGAAGGTGCGTTGATTTTTATGATGGATATATTAAAGTTGAAAAAAGGGCAACTGCTCGACAATGCTGTTCATTTCTTTGCTAGTCATTTCCGAAGGGCATCGGAAGACGTCACAACGTCTAGGACGAACTGTCATTGCAATGTAAACAAGCCTTCCGGGAAGAAAGGAACCGGATTGCGCCGAATTGTCGAACAAAAACTACTTAAACTAATCAAGTTCTAATTCACGATGGCTGCCACACAGTTAGATCCAGTAAGTTAGCACAAATCTAGTCGATCCTCATGAATATATTTATTTTCCCATTTATTCTCTCTGTAGATCATGCGAACAAAGATTGACGCCGCGTGCACGACGGCGGAAGAGTTTACAAAGCTGTACTACGAGAGCGTGGACAAAAAGCGTCATGTGAGTATATATTTTACCAGTATTTGAGACAAAAACACATGATAACTGTTCTATTTTAGCAAATGTCGCGACTTTACATGGAAAACGGAATATTGGTGTGGAACGGAAACGGGTCCAGTGGCAAGGAACGGATTGAGAAATTTTTCCAGGAACTGCCCCGCTCGGAGCACACGGTCTCAACGCTCGATGCACAACCGATCGTTGACGAATCCGTGTCGACGCAACCGACGTTTCTCGTGCAGGTGTCCGGCACGGCTAGGTTTCAGGACAATCCCACCAAACCGTTCCAGCAAACGTTCATGATTACGGCGGAAGGTGACAAATGGCGGATCGTTAGCGACTGTTTCCGCCTACAGGATGGCATCTTCTGAACCAATTCCGTGAAAACCCATCTCCGATGTTTACAATAAAACGTAGCTTAAGCACAGATGAATGATCATTGATGGTCATATTATTTTAAACACTACCTTAATGTTACTCTGCCTTCGGTTTCTTTGCCTCCGGTTCGTCTTCGTTGTTGAAGATGGGTTTGGGTTGCGTTTTCGCGTATGCCGGGGCAATCCAGTACGGATTTTCGGCCGCCTCTTTCGCATACTTTAGAATGGCCTCGCGCGGATCCTGGTCATCTTCGACGCGCTTGCTCAGGCCAAGGTTGCGGATGACGTACGAAGAGAGTGTTCCACCCGAGCTAGCCACTCGGCCACCCTGACCGCTGGTGATTGGCAGATCCGGACGCTTCGATTTAACCGGATCCTGACGATCCTTCTCGAGTTTTTTGCGCACCGAGCGCACCTTTTCTTGCCGGAACATTGGCAGCGCATGGGGTGTAATGATTTGAGTTGTCCCAACGATCTCGGAATCCTTCTTCCGGCGGTGTGTCCTTACGACGCACAGTTTCGCTCCGCGCATGCTTCGCTTTTCGTCGTACAGACCACGGATCACGCCGTTCCCGCAGCCGACGAAAATTTGATTCAATTTCGGGTGCCACAGCGTGCGGATCACGTGGGAATCCGCGATCGGGAGTTTGGCTACCTGGGCGAAGGTTTTTGTGTCGTACACGTAAAGGTGCGCCTGCTGGGCACCTTTTGGGAGCGATTCTCCGGTCAGTATCATCGTGTCGTCCGGACTGTAGCAACAATCGGTCGTATCGTAACGGCTGTACAATCCGTCGAAGACGTGCAGCGGCTTTCGGAACGCTCGCATGTCCCACAGCTTTAGTGTTTCGTCCATCGAACGTGAGGCAAGCTGAAAGCCGGAGTACGAAAATAGGACCGACGAAATTTCGCTTCCCTTGGCATGCGCCTCCCGTATGCAGTGCGTAGTGTTGACGAACATCTTGCGTGTGTCCCACGTTTGCAGCGACCCATCGCTGCAACCGGCCGCTATCAATGTGCCCTCGCGGTTGTACGTGCAGCTCGTGGGAATCGTCTTCAGACCGCCCTGCGCACGGGTTTTAATGACCGCCCGTTGCTCTTTAGTCTTCGCAAAAACCCACGTCCGCAGTGTGGAGTCGTGGGCACTGGTGAGGAACTCTTCGCGCTTCACTGGACTCCAACAGCCGGCCGTCAAGCCCGCGATGTGTCCCTTGGTTTTGGACATGTCCGCAATGTACTGATCCCCTTTGACGCACTCCATCTTCTCGAACCCGTCGCGATCGAGCACCTTAGCCTGGGAGCTGCCCGAAACGACGAGCATCATGTCGCCGGAAAAGGAGTAATGCAGCGCGCGGATTGGATGATTTTCACACGGTTGCAGCGAGCGGAAGCTTTTCATCGATTTATCCATGCCGGAAAAGTCCCAAAAGTTCACGTTGTAATCCATCGAGCCGGAAGCCAACCGCACGCCGGACGGATCGCTGGCGAGCGCAATGATGGCCTTGCTGCCGTGGCGCATTTCAACCTCGTGCGAGTGTGGCAGCTTGTTGATCGGTGCATCCTCATCGAACTCGTCATCATCCTCGTCGTCGTCCTCTTCTTTTTCGTCCTCATCTCGCTCATCGGCATCGGATTCGCCGACCGAAGGTAAGGGACCGATCACATCCTCGTTGTCAGCGTCAGCGTCGCCTTCATCCGCCGGCTTGTTGATGACACTGTGTCGATCGATCGGAGCCTTCCGTGCACTCTGTTTGGCACGCTGAATCATTTCGTTGATGTCGAACTTCTGGGCCTGTTTCCGGCCAAACCCTGTGATGCCCATCACCTCTTGCAGCTTGCTGTTATCCAGCTCTTCTGCTATTTTCTCAACCGCATCGGCTTGCGTTGGAAGAGCTGCGATGCGGCCAAACGATCCGAAACCCTCCATCGACGGTTCAGTTGCTATGATCAAGATCAGTATGATAAATGTGAATATGATATGAATAAAGTTTACTTGCACTCCAATATTTACCAGAAGTGGAAGGGTTTGGTGCATTGTCGGACGGCAAGGTGGAAGACTTTAGATTGATTTTACCGAACGTTATTTTTCCCCGGTTCATGCTGACCAGCGGAACCGTAGGTTCTATTTTTCTAGTTGGCCAGAAAAAAAGAACTTCTCTTTTTTCGATGCGTATTGATCGTTAAGTGAACAACAAATGGCAAGCTTTGTTTACAATCAAAACAACCAAGCGTTTGACATGTTTCCCTTCGGGAACGATTCGAAAATGCACCGTTCTTGCCACGCTGCAACTCGGCTCAAAATCTCTTAAATGATCAAAACAACCTGCGGTGTTTCTTACATTTGTGATTTAGAAGTTAATCTGTTGGACGGAAAATGTCGATCAAGGCGAAAATGTTGAAAGACAAAACCCCTGTCACCCTGCTGCAGGAGATGTGCCAAAAGGAATCGGCCGCAATGCCGATTTATGAGTTTCTTGGCGAAATGTGCTCTCCACTCGGACCCAACGAGAAAACATTCACGCACCGAGTGACGGCCATGGCAAAAAACACAACGGGTGTTGGCCGGAGTAAGCAAGAATCCAAACACGAAGCCGCTTGGCAGCTGATTTGTTTGCTGCGCGGTTTTACAACCGACGAAGACGATGACGCCGATGCTGGTGGCAATCTGGAAACCGGAGGAGATAAAGTGATGCTGGTCCGCGACATTTGTGTCCAGCGGTACTTTCCTCTGCCGGAGTTCACTTTGGTTCGAAACGTCGGTCCATCGCACGCACCACTGTTTGAATACGAGTGTCGCATCCGGGACATTGTGCGCCGCGGGACACACTCGACAAAGAAGGGCGCCAAGCAGGCGGCTTGCAGTGAGATGATAAAAACTTTGCAAGCGGTAAACGCTGTCTTCTCACTGTCCAGCGCAGGTGTTATCTGTTTTTTTTCTGATTTTTGTCTTCCAGCTCCCTGTAGAAGAAACCAGTCTACAGCTACAGACCATCGACCTGGCCTTGAAGGAGGTATTGAACGAGGATGAACAGGTGGTACGCACATACCGCGAGTACAGCCAATCGGCCAATAAGAAGAAGCTTGGTGTAACGATCGCCGATCGGCACGATTTCTTCATGAACCTGCCGGAAGCGGAAGCTCGCATCGGTGAAGCCCTCGCGGTAATGGCCGATGAGAGAGAAACAAATTGCGAAAAGGTTCACCGTATTCCGCAGGTTCTCGGCCTGAAGTACGCCATTCAAGTGCACGATCGGAACATTGGGTTGAGCAGCGGTGGGTTTATGAACACCTTTGAGCTCATAAACCCCGAATATGACTGTCTAATTATGGGCGTCGGTGATGATCTCTACACAAATGTATTGAGATATTTTTCAACAATGTTGAAATTTACGCAGGTACGTTAGACGGCGTGTGAATAAAGATCTCGAGCCGCAATACCTTGCATCCTTCAAAAACAGAATTTTACATCCGATACCAACAATTTCAATCGCTTGCTGTGATTATCTCGACAATACTTTAACCAATGATCCTTCCACTTTTCCAGGCAATTGAATTGGATCAAAACACTTCACGTTTGGCCGAAAGGAAGTGTGATTGGTTCGAATATGACCCTGATACAAATTGTTTAAAGACTGTAAAGCATCCTTGGCAAAGAATGTTAGTTCAAGCCGACGATGGCACTGAGGCCAACGAAAGCGACGAGACCGTTTGCAAGAAGGCGCGCCTCTTCTGAACTGCTACATAGTTCCATTTGCATTTGTTATTAGATAACGAGACGGGCTACTTTTTAGCGAACTGATACCAAGTTAATGGCTCATACGTTGTAATAAACGCTGTTGAGGAGGTGATAATGCGTTCATAGGGTAGTTTGAAAGATATCTGAAATATTCAATGCTCAATGATGTTGGGCTCTTTGTGATCCTCCTGGTACTTTCGATTTTTTGGTTCGTGTGCACATCGCTACATTCTCCAGAATGTCCAATATGGGAACGGAGACTGGAAAATGGTTGTTATTCGGCACTTGTGTGAAACTCAACTTGTGCTTCTTGCAAAAACTTTATTCCTTGCGCTTGGTTGTTGTCACGTGGCTCCACTCGAAATGCAACTCAACCGCAAACTGTCCTCTATTGTCCCAATGCCAGCAGAGAGCGAAATTTATCGGACGAAGTAGCCGCGTAGAGCACACACTGCTGAAAAGGGGAGTTTTGAAAAATCCGGAAAATCTGCTTTTCCGCCACCCGGGTGGTTAATGATAAACATGTTACCTGCTGCTGTTTCGCAAGGGCCCTCCGTATGGATTGAGAGAGTGCATATGGTCTCGAGTGGACGTGTTCTTCGATGGTTCGTACGATTTTCCGCAACATTTTTTTTGGGTTGTAAATAATCTCATTTTGTCTCATCAAAATCGGGCTCAAAAGAAACTTTTACGAAATTCCGCCCCGTTGCCAATGTTTTCGGGGCGAATTACGACAACTTAATTGCGCGTTTGCACTCGAGAGTTGTTCAATACTCAAGTATTTAATATTTAGCTGTTCTTTTCACCGCAGTGGAATCTAGTTTTGTTTCTTATCATATGTTGGGTCTGGTGCCTTCGAAGGCAGAACTAATTTCGAGTGGTTGATGCTCGGGTTCGATAAAAAAGTAGTGTGGTTTATTGCTTCCTATGTTTAGCACCCATTCCTAGTGTTCCTCAAGCATAACATTTCAGGACCAGGAACCAGGATCACGATACTTGTACAACTCTTGCTAGAGCGGGCCTTTGCTGTTTCACCAATTATCGGTACGTGCTTCCGAGGGCATCCCGCAGACGTGTGGGACATTTGTGTGAGTCCTGTTTTTCCTTTCCCGTCGGTTCATAGGGCTGCTTTGAGCCACCAAACATTAACTTATCGCTTCCGACCGTTCCGGGCAGTCTGTTTGTTTTGTGGCGTTGTATGAACTGTGACCAATCTGGCTATGTTCGAAAGACTCTGCCGTCGGAGAACCGCATTTTAGGATGAACCGGAATGGGCCGTTGAGCAACACCTTTTGAGAAATCATAATTTTCGTCTCACTACGCTCTAGATCTAGGGAATAAATGTTACAGTTCTTCAAATGATCCCTGATTTTTTTACTCACAGAGGGAAACCTTTCTAATTAGTCATGTTTCACTGGAGAACACGCAAGGCGGTCAGACGCAGACGACAGAGACAGTCTTATCTGATGCCTTTTGACTCATAATCATTGACCCAAGCCAACCGCCGCGCGACCAATTTACATTTTTCCATCGCCACTAATGAGCAATGCGTTGCGTTCCGTTTGTGGTCAATCGAAGGACTGCCCAGAAACTCAACCCTAATGTAATGTGTGAGACCTGTGACCATATCCTGTTTTCCCCAACGGTGGTCAAGGGACGCGAAGAAGTTAACCGATGAATTGCGGGGACGAAAGAGTTACAGGAACGCTGGTTCCGATCTGGCTCGCGGAACCTTCCAAATGAAGCGGATAGTGCGTGCAAGTCATAATCATATTTTTGGAAATTTATTGCGTTTTTAATAAACTTTTCAATGAATATTCATCAAGTATCGGGCTGCGTACCTCCGCCCAGCGGAGAGTCGAGAGGTCCGTTTCCGCCCAGTACTGCCCATAGTCACAGGACATGACGATGATTTTATCCGTTGGGATTTTACTTGCTTTTCCTCACGACAAACCCCCATCTGGCCGGGTGGGGTAAAAATGTCACCAGATTTAGCACCAAAAGGCCACCGATGGAATCCGACGATGGGAGCGCTCCGCCTGGATTGATCGCAATCTGTGACCCCACCGAAGACGCTCACCTTTGCCGGGCGGGAAGGAGATTCTGCTCCTTCAAAACCTACCTTCCGCCTGTCCCGGCTGGCCGAATTGGCGTGAAGGTAATTTATTCCAAATTTGCGATCCCATTTTCCACATTATCGCCCATTTTATGGGCATACGAAATATGGGCCTGCGCCTGGTGACCGTTTCGTGTCGCCAAAGTGGTCGCAACCAGCTGAAAGGGGTAACGAACGGCGACGGCGGCGAGGTATCTGGGTTTTCTGTTTTGATTTCCATTTAAATATGACTTCCATATTCATTGCCACGCAATTTGGTAGCGAAATATTTCATGCTTATCTTTGTGGGCTCTGGTAATTTTCTGTTTTGTGTTTTTCTTCGTGGTGGGGCTTCGCCGTTTTGGAATGTGGCTGGCGTGGCGACCAAGCACCAGGTTCTTTGTGGATTACACGCATTGATGAAACGGCTGGGTTTTTGGGGCCACTGAATATGAAAAACATAAAACCGGCCGGCCGTTTGTTTGGACAATTCCAATTAATACCGCAATGGAAATGAAGTCCAAAGTGACCAATTTGGGGATGATTTACACCGAAAATGGCTTTGCTGTATCTAATCCCGTCCATATGCGTGTTCTGCTCAATGTGCTAATGAATTTCCATTAGTGAGCCAACCCGCCGCCGGAGTGCTTCAACCCGGGCGCGCCAGGAGCCTCCGAAGTCCCAGCCAGCCAGTAGCCTGGCTACTTCCATTAGCTTGGCAGGAGGATGGTCTGGTGGGGCGGTGGGTTGAGATTCTAAAAGCTTCTTATCATCATAATTGCCCGAGCCCCAGCAAGTCCTTGCTGTGAAGCACACGAAGGATGAAACCTTCTTCGGAAAAATGTCTTAATTTCGATTATCTACGCATTTTCGTATAGAATAGCATCCTTAAAGGGCCGCTTTACTTATCATTTACCAGGGGCGCAGACGGTGGAAATGAAACTATCGTTCGGGGTTAGTCGTTATCCTGTAGATGAGATCCAACATTTAGGGCCTTATGAGGAACACATTTCAGTGCAAAAACCTTCGAATTCCAATTCACGGTAGTTTCATGCATTTGAATAAACTTTTCGAAACAACTGGAACGCAATAGATATTACATCGCAATGAGTATACGTCACACAACGGAGTGTTTTTCCATTTTCTAATTTTGAACTCTCGAATGAAGGGCGTTCGGTTGCCGAAAATGCCACAAATATTTTATTCGTCGTTGAACAACGTGGTCGTGTGGTTTTGCCACACAATTTCCAACCATCAATTCTACGTCAATGACCATAATCCATCGACCGTACGGAAGAAACGTCAATCGGAACCAATGTTCCGAATGAGTGACCAACATCGGTCCAACTTCTGCCAGCGGTGTTCTGTCTTGAAATTATTGTTTTCTTAATTCGAATGCAAAATGAAGTCATAATCGCAAATTTTGTTGACGAATGTCTTGAACCGTCTAGTTTTGCCACCAGATCAGCTGTGGTGGCGTTCGCAACATCACGTTCCGGCCTTCCGAAAACCTTGACAGAGATTCGTGCCGCTCCCGGAAAACACAAAACCGTTCACACGCCGCCGTGGAAATCGTGGAAATCACGGATGGCTGGTCAACGGTTCCGGTAAGCGTCGGCCATTGGCGTTCGTTTTAAAGTGCCCGTTCGTCAACACTTTAAACCCGCTAACCTTGACATAGTGAAAATCAACCGGACCGTACCACCGGGCTCAGGTCCAAGTTGAAGTTGACGGGAAGGAAACGTGACGTGTTTGGAGGGATTTTCGGCCGAATGTTCACTTGGGGCCCATGCCTCTAAGTACACCGTTACGTAAGCGCACGGTGGCGGCTGCAGCGGCGGCCGGCACAATTGACCACCTACCGCGCGAGCGAAATCGGAATTCCGTTCGTGCGTGGCTTCACGATCTGTTTCCTGTGCGCGTAATTGTGGCACTTGTCGTTTGCGCTCGAATTGTCGCAAGTAAGTCGCCACTAAGCTCCCGTTGGTCAACCATTTAGGCCCCGTTTCGATGCTTGCACGCAAAACGGTGCTAACGGTGGTACCACCGCTCCGGCAAGGACGTCCGATTGCGACGGCCACGGAAGACAGTGCTGAGACCGATGAAGGACCCTCTGCGGGGGTACCCCGGAACGGCAGCTCTTCATTTTCGGGCAGAGAATTTGTGTGTGAAGTGTAGATGAGCCTTTGCGATTGTTACGCCGAGGAAATCGCATTCCAGAAAATGTGAATACGTCACGCATTGAGTCGGTGGTACATTTTCCCTTCAATTAGCGCTTTTGTAAAACGCGCTAAGGTTGGACGAAAAAATATGCTGTTTTTCGTTAAAATCAGATCTCAATAAGTAGCAAATCCGTTCGAACTGGTTTTGTTTCTTTTACTGTGCTGTAGCTTTGCTCAGCTTGTATATTTAACGTACGTCCTTCTGATGATTTTTCTTGAGTTTATTTGTTGAATTGTTTCACAGAGCGACGGGCTTTCGGTACAACCACTAAACGCGGCGTTTTTAAGGTGCATGCGGTATGCACATTATCATCCTTCACTGACGATGCTTGATGATTCCCGGCAGGCGATCGTCGGCCGTGTTGGTCAGCATGGCGTCACACGCAACCGGTTGTCATACCGTTTTGCGAAAAAAGTAATAATAAAAAAAACAAAACAATAATGTACCTTACGCATGGCAAGTGTGTCTTAGCAATTGGAATCCTAACGAGCACGGCGAAGTACACAGTTTATACCAACTGCCAGCACGGACGCGGAATGCCTTACACTACCCAGATTCCGGTGGGGACATTTTTCGGGCATCCGGCACCAGATTTGAAACTACGACATTTGCCTCGCAATCTTATCGAAAGACCCAAACCGGCTCATTATGCTATATCTCTATGCTCCAGATTAGTTGAAATGTGGAGCATAGCCGTAGATTGTACCTAAATGATTCTTTGAGCCGGTTGACTAGTTGGTGGTCATGCGGTGGTTCGGTCCTTTCTGGTGACCCGAACGTTCCCTGGTACGTGCACCGTCAGCATTTAAAGCCACTACAATTAACGTCCGGACGGCAAGGTTTAACCGTGCGAACTTCTTTACGGCATAAATTTAAGCACACTGCACAGTTTGCAGGAAATCGAAAGCGTTGCGACGGAACAATAAAGCAAAATCACACCCCTGAGTCGAGGCCGCTTCCTTGCGATCGATGTGGCGGGTCGTACCGACAACCCCGGTAGCTGGTCCGGGCAGTGGGTCTAATGGACTTTCCGGAATGAGCAGGCAAAAGAGCGTGAGTGAATTTAAATTTTGCACCCGTCCGCCGGCGGCTAGGGGCTCGCTCATTTGGCCCGACGCGGAAATACTTGTTGCCCGTTGACCGGTAGTAGCGACCGTTAGCGTAAGCGTTAAGTCTTCAATAAAAAGGAGCCAAGTGAAGGTGAAGAATCGGTCCGCCTTTAACTTCCTTCGAGCCGATTTTGGAAGTGGCGGATTTCTTATTCAATTAAGTTTAAGCTAATTTATGCTATAGTTGTGTGCAATTTGTTGCGCTATGTTGTGAAGGTAAGTGTTAACAGCTCAATAGGTTAATCGGTTCAGAAAATCCAACGCGTTAATTGAGACGGATTAAACCCCATTAAATGCACTATCCCTTCGATCCGAATGGCCCAACTATAACCCCACTAGGTCAATGGCGATCTGGCTTCGTTTCGTTCCCCGAGTTCGGCCGTGGAGCACGTTTTCTTCGATTTTACTCCGTTAAAGTTATTGATCCACCATCGGCTTCGATTTGGTGGCCAGAAAAGCGAAAGCAGCCCGATTTTCCCGACTCGACTCGTCTGCACTTGAACGCGATCGATCGGAAAAAAGCGGAGGAATGAATCAAAGCAACCCACGAAGCGAACGGAGTTTGCGTTTTCCATCGAGAGCGTGTGTTTCTAAAAGCAATATTTGCATAGACCTCGGTTCGCCCGGCGGCGGCGGCCCACAGTTTCCACCCGGGCGTGAACGGTGTGAAGGAAAAGCGTGGTGCGGTGGAAAATGCCAAAACTCGAAACCGTGCTCCCTTACCCCTGCTCCCTCCGCTCGACCCTGCTCTTTCGCAGCCACACACGGTTGATTGGCAGCGCGTCACACCGTCCGCGGTCAGAGCAAGGTTTTGGGGGAAAAACATTTCCACTCTGGTGATTGATCATGAAGGGGAAAAGTCGACGGACTAGAGAAATAGAGAAAATTCTCCCACACACGCACACAGTAGAGAGAGAGAAAATATCAAGAACGCCACCACAAAGTGGGCGTTGACCAAAATGGGGTATCTAATCCAGCCGTTACTACTACACTCTCACTTAGGCAACGCGCATGCGCGATGGCCGCTGGGAAGACGTTACGAAGCGTTACGCGTGGGGCAGCGGGCAACAGCTGTTGTTTTTTACAACACCGCTTCATTGTTCTTATCTTCTTATCATCTTCTTATCAAAGCTGTTCATTTTTTTGGAGGGTTTTGCAAGAAATCACCTATCCTATTTGAAAAAGATCAAAACCAGCAAGAAATAAACTTTCTCCAACGGTTGATTCGCTGATTGTTCGTTCTCTTCCCACAAAGAGACAAGCGATTCGAAAGAATATTGCCGTTACAATTTCAAGCATAGGATCCAATTTTCGTTCCCTTCGCAACATAAAGCGAAACGGCGTTTGTTCTCGCTTTTTATTACATACTTTTGACTCGACCTCCATTGTTATGTCATGCTTTATGCGCAAAAGTATCCAACAGCGTGCTCCTGGGCTACAGAAGTGACATCGCTATGTGGCCGCGTGGGCACATGGGATGACTCCACAGGGCAGCATCCACATTGCACTTCCGGCCACCAATACCAACAGGATAAATGCTCGCAGTCGTCGGCCGGATGTCCTCCCGTCGCGTTGGTATTGGTGAGCCGGGATAGGGGACGGTAAAATAAATAGGACGCTCCGAGCAGCCCGCTCATTGGGCAGATCTGTCCCCGAGCGGAAAATGTGGAAAATGCGACGCAATCCGAACGCCACGGAATCTAGTCTTATCTCCAGCGTCGGCAGTTATCTCGTTCACCGCCATTGCCTTTTTTTGTGCGATGTGTACACATCCCATGTACCGTTCCGCTGGCGACTGTGGGGACGGATATGATAGTGTTGGTTGCTGATGATTTCCAGTGTATGTCCTTATGTAAAAAGTTCGTTCTGTTCGTTTTCCATTGCCGACTCGTTCTCGCTCGCTCGCTCTGGAGCGGCTGCTAAACGCTGGATGATCAGAACTGGAACCAAAGATACGGTATATCATTTAGAAGGACCTTTTTTTCGTATGTACAAATGTATCCAGGATTTATGGCACAGGGTGTGTCTTTCTCCCGGGAGCAGTCAGCAAAAATACCGTCAAAGTCAAGCAGAGAACGATTGAGTTTTTTTGTTCTGTGTGTCAACTTTTGCCGCACAAACTTTGTGTGGCAGATAGGTAGTGAATTAAGTAAATATCACTTTCATTCCGTGAGCAGGAAAAATAACATTTGATCTCAGATTCGTATTGTTGTTAAATCTGGTTACAGCACCAGTGTTTTCAAATTAAGACCGTGCAAACATTGCAATAAGTTCGCAAACAAAGGCGCAACCTTTTTTGATGTCTGATTGTGTCCTTCATCTAGATTCAACTTCGATACACAACGAGACCCTGTTTAAATCAAACAATAACCAATTTCACTAACACCTTAACAGTACCGAAATGGTTCCCCGGCGACTGCCACCGATTCCGGGGGGCCCTGGCTATTAATAAAGCAATACTTTGCCGCGTTTGTCGATCAAGGTCGAGATGACTAACGTGTTTTTCAGGCAAAATTACACCGAAGGACGGTATGACCAAAAGAATTCGACAACTTTGGAAAACCTTGTTCGACTTTTGAATTGCCCGCTACACGGTGCGCCTCGGTGGTCGGCCGTGTAAAACAATATCGCAAAAATTTGAACAAAATAAAAAAGGAGTCAAGGATGGAGAAAAGCAGAAACCGTTCCGAACCGTGGAGTTCCGATGTTCAATCGATTAGCCAAAATATGAACGAAAAGAGTCGATCGATAATATCGAATGTTAATCAATGGCCGGCAAAGTGTGGAATAATTGAACGAGGGTTGGTTCATATCAGAATGGAAAGAATTGATTGATTGAAAATTGATAATGTTTACAAAAATGGAAACAAATGTAAACGGAACATTTCATCCATTGTGTCTCATGAAGATAGATTTAAAATATTTAGATGGGTACGAAGGGTACTAATTTAACGACTGTACCGATCTGTATAGGAATATTTAGACTTTCCTTAGAAACCAAATGAAATCAAAACACGGCATTGAGCGCACTTTCTTTCTTTTAGTTCTCGTCCTTGATGGCTTCATTTTTCATCTTCCGTCGGACCAATGTCAAAATGGACATGGCACAAAATTTTGTTAAATAATTTATTTGCTTTCAATTCTCTTTGAGTTCTATGCGCTACCTCAGTGTGGCTGCTGCTGAGGTTTTAATGAGCAAAAGGCCATTCTCCACGCTTCAGCGGCAGCCGTGCTCATGTAGAACGTTACCTCGTCACACAGACATCCTTCAGCGCCCTATTGTGCAGTGTTTGTCTACTCCGCTGTTGGTTCCATTGGGCCACTCCGATGTCGCACCTGTGTGTGCACCCGACTGCTGCTTCCAGATTAGATCGCCGTTGTCGTGGCGGTGGAATGTTCCTTTCGTTTATTATGCTTTATGGTAATTTCACTTTCACCCTCGACCCGGGCTGGACATTCCTTCACCGAAGCGGTTCCAAATCTGCCGTCCAGCTCATAAATGTCAAATTATGTTGCCCGCTCGAGATCGTGAAGCTTGAAAATCGAGTAGCCATTGGATTTAAGTTGTTGCTGGTGTCACCTTTCCCGTGACAATGTGAGAAACACACTGCGCGTGAGAGTGAGACAGGCAAAGAAATCGAGACAGAGAAAGAGTGAGTGAGTGGAAAGGCGGCTGGAAAACTGTAGCAAATATTTTAACGAAACCAACGAGAGCTTCGTACCGGCGGGGGTGCTGGAGGCTCATTTGCAACGGTCAAGTCGAATAACGACAAGTCGCGGGTAGCATGGAGCCGGGAAAATCTTGATTTTCACGACTCGCAAACGGTCGTCAGGTATTTAAGGTGAACTTTTCATTACGCTTTACGAGCCGCCCGCCCGCCAAATGGCGGGGCCGTTTCGTTGCTCTTTTCCCTACGCTTTCGTGCCGGGCCATAAGGGGTTTTGCTCGCTGGGCTTGTGGTGGAACTTTACTTCTTGATTTTCCTTTCCTTGCTCTTGTTTCGGTTTTCGGGAGCACGGGAGAAATTCGTTCGTGTTTGGGGTGCTTTCACTTTTGCTCACTGTTGCGGATGACGGAGGCGATCAAATTGAGTGGTATTTCACCGATGGCCCACCGATGGCGGGTCGAAACGGGGTAGCTTGTTTGTATTGAAGGCCTCCGAAGTTCGGTTCGCTCTGGCATCTGAGTTTGTGATCGTTAAAGCGATGATGTTTGATCAGATAGCGCGTGCAGGCCAAGCGCAGGGTTTCGACGTCGCTAATGATTGCCGAAGGGGCCAACCTAAACCGATGGCATCCATTAATCGGGAAGGCTAGGCGAAGGACCATAAACACGATGGGGTGGGCGCACAACCGGGGACACGTAATGGACAGATCGCAGTTACGGGAGAAACAAATGCAGATGATCCAGAGAACATTAAATTAAGCAGGTTGCATGACTAACGGAGTTGTAGAGGGCCACGTAGGCAAAAGAATATTTTAGTATTTACACATTCATCATGCTAAGCGCAAGCTGGTTTGATATTTAAAAGTTTGCTTTTCTTTATACATGAAAGGAGGACAAGGACCATGCGCCTCCACTAAAGGAACGATGGGAATATCCTTTATTTTTCATAATACTTTATGTTAACTTTATTTAGAAAACTTTAAATTAACAAATCCAAATTAATTCCAGCTACAGTTTATTTTCTAAATAAGTTTACGTAACTTTAAAATAAAATATATTGAATTATGTATTTTCCGTTTCTGTTCCAGTGCAGAAAAAATTGTCTAAATGTAATTCATTTTTATTCGGTCATGCTGCAAAAGTCCATCAGTTACGGTTAACTGGACTGTTGGGCTTCCGCTGACTTTTCCGCGGTTAGTGTGTGCGAGGCAGTCTGACCGATCGTTTCCCAATACTGATGCATTCCTTTATGCCGTGAGAGAGCGAACGAAGAAACAGCCGAGAGAGGTCCGAACGCCTGGTGGAAAATAGTGGAATCGAATGAGCAAACACGGAAACTCTACTGTCTGTCGCGCTCACACACCCGCGAAGTGGTTTTCTCCATTGCGGAGAAAATAGTGATCCGTCGGCGAAGAAAACAGAACAGGAAGCCCTAGGCACTTTCTATCTATCCGCTGGGCGCGATTTTCTCATTTTCATTGTTCTGGTTGTGAGAAAGATGTTCCCCAATGTTTGCACTCTTTTAGTCACCCAACCATGATGAGCAAACTAACATTATTTAGGTTTAAATTTGCAAATGATTATAATTTAGTGAAGGAACGCCACCAGCGTTTCGTAAACCTAAGGCATAATTTCTGGCTGGTTTTTTCTGGTTTTTCTTTAGAACATTAATGCCACATTAGTGCAGAGCTTCATGATAAACACGGCTTAAAAACTTCTTAAAATATTTCGAGACTTAAATAGTGTCATCATTTTAAACCGTTACCTTCAATAATGCTGTCCTCAACTCACTTCGGTTTGCCGACAGTTTCACTTCTTTGCCGGACAGCCCGAAAGAGACAACCAGTGGCGGCCACTATCCTTAGTAGTAGTAGTAGTTGGATCCCCAACAAGCGAAAACACGCAAGAAAACAATACGCGGCCAGTTGAGCGCGAGAGAGCGCGCGAATTAAAAACGGGTAACTACGCCAGAGTAAGAAAGAATCCTCCTCACAAGGAGTGTTTCTGGTATTAGTATGCCCCGGTTGTGTAGTGGTAATGTTTGTTCCCTTTTTTTACTCGTCGCGGTGTTTTCCGCGGGCGCCACTATCGTGGGAGCAAAAGGGTAACGTGAGCGAGAGCGGAATGCAAACACGGCGCAAAACATCGGCGAGCAATGGTGGACATTTGTTGCTGGTGGGTTAATTCGTTACCCTTCTTCGATGTGTGTTTTGTTTTCTTTTCCTGCTTAGCTGTGTGGTGTCCAGTGGATTTCTTGGGTTTTTTTTCTATCGAGACTCGCGCAATGATCAGTCGTCTCGCGAAGCCACACACCTAGCGGGGTGCGTGTGTGTGTGTGCGGGAGAGTTGTTCGGCCGGTCGGTGGCCCTTTTTTGTCTCTATTTTTTCCCCATCGTTTGTTTTGCGAGCGAACACACATCGCCACCACGGTTTCGCCACCGCTGCGGTGGCGATGAAGGATTCCCGCGTCAGCGTCAAGTGGTACTGTTGGCAGTCGGCCGCGGCCAGTAACAAGCGATCCCTTCACCGGAGTCGAGCCGGTCGGTCGGTTGGTCCGTTGGTCGGTTTGTTCGAGAACCTAACGCACGAGTTGTGGGCCCAGCTGTTGTTGTTATTGTTTTTTGCGGTGTGTGAGATTTATTGACGTTTCACGTCGTCGCGCCATCGATTGTCTCGAGGGTCTCCCCCCAGACAGGATGCAGGATGCGGTCGGTGTGTGTGTGCGTGGCGTGTGCAACGGCAACATGAACATCGGAGATCGCAGACGGTCGTGGTTTGAATCGAGCTAGAGTTTTGTACTGAAACTTTGGGACGTTCCATTTTTTCGGAAGACGAGTTTGTAAAGACGGTGACCGTGGTGATTCATTGTACTAGGTAGTGAGTGGTACTGTTTGGACGAAATTTGAACAACCGAGCAAAGTTTCTTTTTCTTTGCAAGTACATTTACCAAGGACAGTGTCGTTGGCCATTGTCAAAATAGAAAAAAAGTGAAGATCATAACGAAAACATAACCCACCGTCTTCGTATGGCCGCGTGTGGTCCAGTTTTTGCTCTCAGACAATAGGCTAGACACGGAGACGAATTCTGGGAACTCGAGGAACAGTTGTCGCAGTGGTTGTCGTTGGCGCCGGTTAATTTTCCAATGTGTCTGGTGTTTGTGTCACTTGCGATCGGAAGAGGTCGAAAGTAGAGGCCAAGTTGAGCGTCTGCGACAGGATGCGCTCCAAATCGGTTGCTCGACGATTTGCTCAAGGTAGGTTCGGGAACAAAGAATAACCGGTTTTATGGCTCTTAACTGCAGCTGAAACATGCCCCGTTTAAGAGTTCCTAAATTCCGTACAACTTTGGGGAGAAACTATATTAAATATTGCAACATGCTTTTCAACTCTTCATCACATTTTTGGGGTGCCGTAACTGCCTTCCATTACCTTCACCATGTCAAACTAAATATTGTGGCTCCGTGGACCGTCACTAAATCACACCTTCCGCAGCGCCCGCCCAAGTGACGCCGAAGTTCTCCACGGCGCGCCACATCCGGGCCACTGGGAACGTCGTGCTGTGGCACCATCGGCAGAAAGAAAGGGGCAGAAACAGAAACGGACACAACCGCCCGAACTAGACACGAACATCGGATGCGGACAGTCGATTACCGGAGCTGAGAGTGTCCTGCCGCATGTCCGCATGTGCCAAATGGGCCCCCGACTTCCCCGACCGCATAAAAGAGCAAACCAATGTTGGGGCGACCCTTGCTGTGTCATATCGTTTATGGACCGGACGGGGTTCGGGGTCTCCGGTGCCAGTGTCCCAAATGATACCATGTACCCCTCGCCATCTTCGCCGGCACGACCGTGGCTGAGCCGCGGTCATGACTCTGCGGCAACCGAAACCGACCAATCCGTGCCCCGGGCACCAGGGGGTTGGTGGTGGACACTTTTGCTACTGCCTGCTTCTGTCCCTGGCTCATGGTGATGGTAATGGATGTGACACAGAAAAAAGGACATTCGCATAGCAGTAGAATCACTCAACCACCACGGCAACGGCGGCGGGCACACGATGACGCCAAAGACGCCCGATGGCCCTCCCGGTGTCCGGTCTCGTGTCTCGGCAGGGAGCTCGGGCAGCCGGGGCGGAAGGAAGTTAGGGACCATAAAATGGACATAAGAAAATGGGCGCCGAAGGCAAGGCGCACTCGGTGGGTGGTGGCCCAGCCCGGCTCGGCCGCAGGAGATCTCACATCTAGATAATAATTGACAAGTGAAATAAGTTAATATTCTTGCATGTCGCCCACTGGCGCGCGGCACCACGGGCCAGGACATGACATGCAATCATATCACAGGCGGCCCTGTCTCTCACAAACACACACACCACAAAGATTACGGGCGTCACAGGGTGACTCTCGTGTGGGGAAGATAAAACCGTCCGGTGGGGGACATTAACCCGGGGGCCCAGTGTATAGACCCGGAGCTGGACCGGAAACGGTGCCGAGGGGGTCGCTGTCGCACGGGGTACACTTCCGGTAGCCGCCCGGCCGGGGTTCACCTTTACTGCGTCACCCTGGGCCCTGTGTCATATTTTGCTCCGAACGGTCCCGTTTGGGTGTGTAAGTGTGCTTGGGCGCCGGCTCCAAAAGGATAAGGACCTTGGCTCGCGGTTCACCCTGCGCAGACACCTTCGTCTTCGGAAGCATCCTGGCGAGTCCGGCAAGGCACTCTGGCTCTCTGTCTTTCTCTCCCTCCCGGGGCGGAAGGGCGTAAAAAAGTACGATAAATATTTTTACGTACCCACCACCGTTTTATGACCCACAACGGCCAGCCAAGAGGCCATTTTCTGTGATCGTTTTCCGTTGTGCTCGCCTATCCCTGGACGGTCCATTTCGATGACGTTAATGATGGAAAGCAGCAGCAGTCCCGATAGCACCGTTCCGACGCACGACAACGTCGTGTACGGGACACTCTGTGGGTCTGTTGTTTTGTGGAGGGGACTTGGGTGGGGTTTTGATCGAAACGCACATAAAAACACCCACCGGCTGATGGGTCCCAACAAGAAGAAAGTTGGAAGGCCAACATAATTGTGGTCGTATGGCCGGCTCTGTCTATTCAAATCTTGTTGTCCTGATTTTGGACCTCCGCACAAGGAAGAATCCAGGTGCGGGGTCTGTCGTAAGTGGTGAAAGGATGGCGCCGAGCGTCGCCAGCTACCGTCCCCTTCTCGTCGTAACCGTTCGGTAATAAATGACTATAGTTACAGGGGTGGTGGCGGTCCAAGTCACGTCAAGTGGACAGTGGAATAAATTTTTACGACCCATTCGGACCCATTCCGATCGTAGTCGTCGGCGGGTCCATCTTGGTGGTGGCGCGGCCGGTGACCCTCGGTGACCACTAAATCCAGACCCGGCGGGCGGCGATGCTCATTACAAGGCCGGAATCTATCCGCCTCCCGGCCTCCAGCCGAGCGGTAGGGAAAGACAGCGCCATTAATAAACGGTTGACTGGCGGCGGGTGGCGTATAACGACATGCATCCGAGCGGACATTAAAGGGCCCCTCGGTTCGTCACCGGTCGGTTCGGACCCTGCTTTCCATTCGTTTCCTGCGGACAGTCGATAGGCCCGTGGTCGGAGGCACCTTTTTATGGTAAACAGTAGCTAAGCCGGGGTTAGGATTTCTGAGACAACCGATAGAAGTCAATTGGTTTAATTTATCATTCGCTAGCCAGCCCGAGCCGGGGGTGTCCAGCGGCCGGATCGTTAAAGTGGGCGCCAGTTCGTCCAGCGGTTCGTCGCGTCTGGAACTCATCACTCACACGGACAGCGCCAGAGACAGAGCCCCAGCTAAGAGGGTCTTTTGGATTGGTGTCATAAAATTTATGATTACATAAAGCGATCACGTCTCCCCCGGGGGCAGTCGCAGGACCCTTTCTCTCCTGTAGAATGGAGACAAAGTGAGAAAGGGAGCGTAAGTGTCCATTGCTTTTTATGATGATGGCCTTCGGTACCTGGGCGACGCGTGTCCTGTCAGCTCTCCCCTACGCCACGATACGTGGTGTCCAGAGTGTCCTTTTACTGCCGCTTCTAGTGCGCCTTCTCACCGCAAACACATCAATCTTGGCGCGCCCGGGGAGAGGCCTCAACTTTGTGGTCACCGTAACCGCAGGGATTTCTTCGGTGCGGCACGCAATTCTTCCGGGGTCTGTGCCTCCCGGTGGCCCCGAGTTCAGGGATTTTCGACCACCCGCACCCGAAGGACCCCAGCGGAGGGTCCTGTCGTTTACGCCCCCCTTGTCAGGAGGGCGAGCATTAATTGGGCACGGGGCCGCTAGATGGCCGGGTGTAGATAAAAACTTTATTTATGACTTTGATTACACGATATTGAAATGTGCTCTCGGCCCCGGGCTGTGTGGTTTGAATTTCTAATCCACCTTGCGGCGGACGGCGGCATGAAAGGGAAGATCAGCTGTCACTTTGACAGTTGCTTCTCGGTGGCTCGGAGTCCTTCGGAGGACGGTACATACGCTGGAGCTGGTTGGCGACGATATTGGCAATAAATTTTCTTCGTTCCAAGCCCAACACGCAACACGCTAGCGTTACTGCGCCATTCTTTTCTGACACTGCGCCAAATGGCCACCAGGTTGCGGCGGTGTTCCGGGTTATGGTAATTAATATTCCATTTTGTGTGTAAATATACTTTCTTTTCGTCTCAGATGGGCAAGATAAGAGGAAGGTTGAGTTCTGTCGGCTAAGGTCGGCAAACGTGACCACATGTGGCCAAGCACTCAGCGACCACGGATCACATCATCTGTGGGATGTTTTCTTTATGCTGATGCACTTTCGAAGTAACACATGGGTTTTCTTTAGTTTTCAAGACAATCTTCTGTAAGTTAGTGCCATTAAGGCATTCCATGATATTCTTGCTTTATCGGTGATAAATCTCTAACTCTGGAGCAGTCTCTTGAGATCACCCAATCATTGAGAACATGGTGAACCTTGGTGAACCTTGGAGCAGACTCCAAGTAATTTAAGAGAATTAGCTCAAATAAATGAAACTATCTGGCCAACAACTATACTTGATTATTACTGACACAACTTATCTGATATTTTTACCTGCTTTTTAGCGACTTAAATTATGTTTTCATCCTCCTAAAATCGTTTGTTTTGTTGAAATAAACTTGGTTACGCAAGTCACGGCATGTATCATCGTTCCGACCGTCTCGCCCCATGTGTGACTCCCGCCGCAGTGTTTTGATAGTGTTTTGAGTACTCAAAACGCAGTAGCTGGTACTATTTTTAGCCACCATCATCCCACGGTCAGGGTGCATCATGCGCCGTGGTGCATCGAGTGCAATTGCATCGCTTCCCAGCTTCACGAATCTTGCCATCTGGAGGCCCAATTGTTGTTGGCAAACAAACGCACAAGGGCAGGCGTACCCACGGGGTACGCCCACTGTTGGTGATTATTTTTGGCAGAGATACTGTTGCTTCTTAGAAACACAACCCGGGTGAATCATAGTTTCCAGACTCGATACACGCTTGCGTATCCGAGCGTCGATTAATGGCCGAGTAATGGGCGCAAACCTTTCACCAACACACACCGGTGCCGCCAGTGCCAGTGCCGTTAGAAGTCGTTCCCGGGAAGCAGAAATAGTATTTTATTTTGCCAACCACGCTCGAGTCAGCTTGATGTTTTTGGTGGGTTGCCTCTTGCTGGCCTTGGTTCCGGTAGTGCAATTGTTGCAAGCAAATGCAATCCACGGCCGCAACCTCGGTTAGATGTTTGCTCTTCCGAGATAATGTTGGCGCGAGTGCAGCCGTGAGCAGACGACGGAAAACGTCCATTCCTTCTACGGAATCACAATTTCTGCCATTTTTATTCCTTCCCCACTTTGCAGCAAAGTTCCAGCATCGTTTTTCCATTTTTATTCCACATCCGGATGGCCAGTAAGCGCAGAACACTAGACGGTACCTCGTTACAGTTTCTGACCACCGCTTTTCGGTGGAAAAGGGATTCCAAATAATTGTTAGCATATTTACGGCGGCGCAAACTTTCGACATCGCCCTCCGGCAACTCGCGCGGATTCTGCGGTTTTTTGTGGACGGTTGCGAAAGGTGATGGAAATAGTTGGTCGCGAAAAGAAAATGTCGCTCCATAAACTGGCCGTGCCTTTCATCTCGTTCGTGTGTACGTTCGCTGCACCGAGAGTTGTGCATTTTAATTAAAGTTTTTCCTTCCGCCATTTTGACTCTACAAAACGGATACTGTTTGCACGTGCACCTACACTTTCTAGCGTCTGCATTAGCCGCGGTACCGGAAACGATGGGCCATTTATAAGAGTTGTAAGCTTGCTGCATGCCTCGACCCGATGCGGTGCCACGTTGACTTTACGTAAAAGATGGTCTAACTTTGAAGTAAAGTTCCAAGCACCTGACGGTCACTTGTATTACCTTACCAACCGAAGTCAAAGTGTCTTGGGTTTCGGTTCGCTCGCTAGCCTAATGAAGGATAATTTCTGGAACGAAAGGACGGTTGCATGTCATCATCATCATTATCTTGCATGCTTGCACGAATGCATCATACTGCACCGCGTTTCCATTGTGGTCCGGAGTGGCTACAAAATTGTTTATGGAAATCATATTTTTCCTTAAATCCATCATCTAAGCCCGTGTCGCATGCACCGACGACGGTGCACGGGCACAAGGAAAATCAATAGACATTTCAAACTGCACACACGGAGACGGAGCGATTCCGAAGCGTAATCCGTGACCGGAGGACCAAACCCCACTCTTCAATGCGCAATCCTGTCGTCTGGCCGGTGCACGACATGACACAGCGCGTGCTTCTTTGCGTCGATGTCCTGCACCAGGACCGGGTCCGCCGGCTGGCCGTTGCATGTAATTACGCAGCCGAAGGAGACCCCGGCCGGTCGGGCACACGGAATGATACTAACCGGGAACCGAGTTATGACCTCCCGTTTTTGCAGTCATTCTCACGGCGGAATGGTGCGTTGTTGGCGTTCCGGCGCTTGGAGCAAAAAAGCCGGACTCGGACCCCCTCGTGCCTTTTAGCGTGCGCCATCTTATCTTCATGTCTCGAACTGATTACTTCGCAACTCCTCGCGGTGGGTTCCGTGGCATTCGCTATTACTCCCTTAATACTTATCATCATCGTCACGCTTTTCCTGTGGCCCCCGTTGGGACTGCCGGGGAGAACGGGGTGCTTAAGGACCTGCACGGGGTGTGGCGGGTTCGGGACGGCCTAGTAGTCAACTCTTGATGGCACAACCATCTTCATTATCATCATTATAATCTTCGTCGGTCGGTTCCATTATCATCAACGAGCATGATGTCGTCGTCGGCGTCTTAGTTCATTAAAATTCATAAAAATCATCATAATCATTAAAACAAATTGTTTTAAGCCGTTCACTTGAGCGGTAGCCTATGCGCTACGATGGGACCACTAATTTGCAGCGTGCAAATGGGAGCTCGCCAAGCGTGTCCTGACACTCGACGAAGAACTGGTGCGCACAGGACATAGGAGAGGACGCTTGAATGACATCGGGGTAAGTTTTTGAGGAACGCGGGAAAGCTTAGAGCCTCTAATGGTGCCATTTTTGCCGTCGAACCGGTCGGGTTCGTACGGTTCGCCGGTGTCTGATTGCATTATGCAGGTTGTTAGGAGACTGAGGACCCATTGACCCAAGTGGGTCCCCGGAACTCACCGTGTGTGTGCATGGGAAAACGTTTTTCTCCATAATGAGATGGCGCGTTTCGTTGATCCGCGCGTAACGTTCGGTTCTCTTGCGAACCATTTTTGGTTGATCTTTGAAGGACATTGTGTGGTTGGCTGACTCGACTAGGTTAGGTAGCCAACAACAATCGGGAAATCATAAAATGGATGCTTCTTCAAACGTATGCTATATACCCCTGAAAAACCCTAAAAGTAATCGCTCCCCATTGGCCATTTTATGTTGAAGCTCGATTAACCCGACGTCCGATGCCCGATGGGATGGCTGGATTCACGACGAGGCAAAGTGGTGCTCGATGAACCGAAACGGAGGAGAGCACAATTTTATTACCCCTTTTTCTTCGGCAGGCAGCGTTTTTTGTGCTGCTCGAACAACTCCTGGCGATCTCTTGACGATGGCCAATTTTCGGAGCCGTATACGGTTGGAGAGGCTTAATCACTTGAACCATTTCTTTGGTCGGTCCGCTTCCCAGTTGAGAATCAGATATTGAACACAGAAAGCCCTAAAGTCAGGATGCATGTGAGGACCACGTTCTTGACGGTGCTGTACACGTCTTGCTTCCGACCGAAAGGATTTGCATCTTGAGGTGAAGGCTGCTTGAGATCTAACATGGGAACTAACGAACCACGCCGATTTTCGAAACGATTCCATGTCTTGCATTACAATAGTACGGGAATGCATTATTTTTTATTTTGTGAATGAAAGTTGGACGGAGTTGTCCATGTTTCTCGCTCTCGCTCTCTGTCTCGAATGCTCGACTTGCGACTCACAGAACTTGCTCCATTGCTTCCGCGTTCGTTTCACCGGTAAGGAGTTTAATTAAAATCATAAATAATACATCCACCAGCGTCCGTTGAACGTTTTCGTGAAGCGACCCAACCGGGAGCGAATAAGAAATGTCGATGCCAACGTTTTCGCCCGTGCCAGCTCAAGAGCAGCGCGTGCTCGCGAATGGAAAAGTTTTTCGGCTCCGGCACTGAACGATGGCCAGACCGTGGCCCGACCAGGAAAAACGATCGGACAAATCGTACCAAAACTTACAATGAAATATTGATGCCTCGACCGTCACAACCAAGTGCTCATCGTCTATCGGCGGGCTCGCCGGCCAAACCCTGGCAATGGGCGCGCTGAAAATGGGCAGAGATATTTCGATCGATTTACTTCCGGCACCCGAAAATGAACTTTTCCGCTTTGTTTTAATTGTGGATGTAGAGTTTTGTTTTTAGCACTGAAGGAGCCAATTTCAAGACAGCGACCAACAAAAAACAAACCAAACAGGATGCAGCTGTTGCTGCCGACAGAAGACGTTGCTGCTGCGCTGTGGAACGAAGCGCGGATTTAAAAATTCGTTCCGCATTCGTTTTGCATTCTCGACAAACAACTCCCATAACTTTCTACCACCGTTCCACCCGGGGGAACTTGATCCGCGCGCGGAAAATCCACCCGGAGGGCCACTCGTCCCGGAGGGCAACATAAGAGAGCGAGAGCGTAATAATTATCAATTTTAATTATCAAACGATTTTCACACACATAACTTTTGCCCTGTGCCTGCCCGAAACGGAGGCGGAACACCGCTTTGCTGGAAGGAACCATAAAGATATGACAAGTGGAAGTGGAAATAAACGTTTTCCCGCGCTCTTCGCCTCACGCCTTCGTCTCGGGCGCCCGGGAAATGGTCCCGCCGTAGTGCCGGAGAGTAGTTCATAGCAGCTGCCGACTTTTAGGAGGCTTCCTCCGGTTCCCTGAGACTAATTACTTGGCGCGCGGCGCGCGTGTGAACGAACGATTCAGAACGAATTCGGCGCTGCGAGAACTGGGTTGGGTTGGGCTTCTTGGGTGCTGCTGTCTGTTCTGGGGACGCTCGGGCCCCCGCGAACCCCGAAAGACGTGACCGGAATCGTGACGGACTTGCTTCTTGCTTCGTCAAGGGATTCAGCGACAGATTGCGAACGGGAAATAGAGGGCAATGGATTCGCCGGGCGGCCGACCTGGCCGATCACACCCATCAGTTTCCGCAGGCCGACCGGAATTTTCATCGGAGCCCCAAACCGGTGTTGGGGTTGGTGAAAAGCCAGCGCCGGAGACATTTGTGAGCAAATTAATTTGTTTATTATTATTCATAAATTTTGGGCGTGATTTTCGTACACACCGCTCGCTGGCGCCCCGGAATGGCTTCCGGGCTTTGTCTTCGTGCGCTCTGGGTGCCTGTGTGTTCGGTGGGCTTCGGCGAAAAGATTACGGCGAGTGGATAATTCCGGGAGGTTCCGTGTCATTTTTCATCCTCGGCAGCTCGGGCAAGATTTTGGCAAATGAGAAAATAGAGTTTGATTAGCAGAGAGGCCCGAGACGCCCGTCCGGGTGCTCTCGTTTGACGATTATTGTTATTACAGCGAATTAGTCATCTGGCTGCTTGGAGCTATTCGTTTGTATCGTTCTGACAATCCGTCGTCGGCTGGCTGACAGAAAGTTGCCTCACTCCTGTTCTGCTGATTAGTTTAGTTTTCTTGGGAAATAGCGGACTAGAACCCGGGGTGCGGAGTATTCTTATTTGGCTTCGTGATTAAAATTTCTCCGAAAGAAAAGCAGACACCAGTTCACAGGTTTTCCACCATTTTCGGGAAATTCCATCGAACCTTTTATTATTTTAACTGTTATTGGCGCTACCAAAATAGTTTCTAATAGTCTGCAGACAAACTTAATTTTCTATTAGACAACACGGAACATCGATCTCAGGTAATCGTTGAACGAGTGGAGCAAAAACACTTTTCTTCACCCTTCAATTACCACCCGCTGTTAACACCGGAAAATGAGGTCATCCGTTATCTGTTCCACGGCCGGAACCATCGTTAAACGGTTAGGGAAGGCGAGAATCGCTTCGTTTCCCATCCACCCGCACCGAAAGGATGGTCCCGGAAAACGCCGGATCGTCAATGGGGCATTAGGCCCGTAGGGCGTTAGGGAAACACCGATTGAATAGATAGACAGACCAGACAAGGGGCTCGGGGATCGTTTGTTTGAGCGGCAAGAGAAGGGAGCACACTGATGATACTTCATTTCCGGTGACAATTGCTTGCGTAAGGGCGCACCCTCGCCGCTGACTCTCCGGTGGCGTAATTGGTGTCTTTTGTAGCAATTGCTGTCACCACCGCGTTTGGCCTTTCGAAGGCCAACGCAGCTGGGTGGTGAATCAATTAGAGCGAGGAGAGTTTCCCTGTGTTTACCAGTAATTGAAAGTGTCCTTAGCTTTTGATGGTGCCGCTTGGTCGTGTGCCATCCTTCCGTTTCGGTGGCTATTTTGTACATGGTGCTGGTAATTGTTGTTGTCTGACTGTTTCTTTTGATCACAGCTATCATCAAGCTACTTGTTCGTTAAGTGTTTCACTTAACTATAAAAGTTTCTTCTTGTTTCAAATGATTCTTCAATTGAACCGCGTTGAATGACTAATTGAATTGCTTCATCGGAATGTTTGAAACCAATTATTGTTGTTTCCATTATTTTTACACACCTTCTGTTCAGCAGAATTTCAATTTTGAGCGCCAGTTTATCATCGTGTCGTGTGGAAAAAAATTAAAATATGAAAAAAGTCACGACAAACCAAGAATCCTTGCTCTCGTCCATTTCATGTTGCAAATGTAAATTTATGTTCGCCAATAAATATCTATTTACTTGCACGGGGACACATGCAGGCACAGGCGAAACAATTTTCCGACTGTGTATCTCTGCGCCCTTAAAAAACCGACCACCAGGCAGAGGCATGTCGCATTCAGACATCCACCCGAACGGTGGGTTTGGATGAAATAAATCGGAAAGACTCCAAAGTTTTCACGACTTTGTGTTTCATGTGTTTTCCCGTGTTTTTCCTATGTTTTCAAATGAATATTTTTTATACGCCGTATAAATCACGGTATTCGTTGTCTCTGCGACTCCGAATGTACCGCTTTTCGCAGACATTTGCGAAAGTTAAATTTAAAGCATTATCGGTGGAAAAATTGCGTGTGGCATTAGCACCCCGGAGCGTGATTCCTTCGCGTCGCGGGAGCGCAATGCCTGGCAGGAGATTAATATTTTACGTGTTTCGCACGCACCCAACCGGAATCCTCCGCCCGGTATCAATGCCGGCTTCGTCGGAAGTGCCTGGATCGGCGTGGCCTGTCACAGATTTTTTGTGCTCCATTCCTGTCTCTCTTTCCCTGTGGAGGTGCAATTTTCCTTCCCTGCGACCAGAAGGTGCTGCTGAAGAGTGGCCACCCGGCGTTTAAGAGTTTGCCAGGAATTTAGGAGCCACTCGTGGAGTAAGTTTGGGGCACCGTGTGAGGCACCGTGTGTAAAATGTGCGTCCGCCCGAAGGTACATCGAAAATTGACTTTACCGGCAACTATTCGTAAGCTTCCGGTTCGGCGCCCAATTGCGCCAAGATGACAGCCCAATTTCCTGTGTGTGTGTGTGTGAGAGGGAGGACCTTACGGAAATGGGGAGCCACGCACCCGCCGGCCTCCGTGGGGCATCCCTGGCCGGGTTTTGTGCGTAACGCCAGCTGCACTTCTGCCCGGCCGATCGGTCGGAGGACAGGTTCGGTTCAGTTTGAGACGGAAACGACGCCCGGCAAACGCATTGGCATATCTTTGTATCTTCGCCGTCGAGGAGACGAGCTGACGGCAGTGAAATTACGCAGCCCGAGTTGCAGTTGAAGTTTTCGTGAACGGTTCCTGAACAGGATGCGTGTCAGAAGTTGCTTCTTCAAAAATACGGAACTCTCGGCCCCGAAACACGCACCGGATGGGTCCCACAAATCCACCCTTTCCCCGTCCCTGGGGGGCGCTACCGTTGTCAGGTTCGCTTCCGGAGTTTGTTGTATTAACTATCTGGGCAAGTGTTCTGGACGCCCCGGTACGGCCTAATCTTGCACACTGACGGCGTGTGCGTAAGTTGCAGGAAAGTTGCATCCGCTTTGGAAATGGGTTGTCCTGCGTTTCCGAAATTTGTGCATTATTTGCGAGGGGAAAGCGGGAACGAACAGGGTGCAGTGTGTGTGTGTGGTTATGTCAATTGCTTTCAATCACACGCCCGGCGCGGGAGGTTGGCGAAGGTTGTGTGAAACTGTCACATTTAATAAAAAACAACTTCATTTGGGCGAATGCCTCGTGCCGTTGAGGGTGCGCTGTTCGATGCATAGTCAGTGGCGTTTATTGTTTAGCAATGAAGACTACAATATTATTAGCAAACAGCAGCAATATTTTGCATAAAAACTTAGCAAAATAACTCCCAAACTTATGAGTGGAATGACATTTTTACAGCTTTCTTTTGAAGGTTATTACTAACTGAAAACGCGATGAATGCAATAAGTCTAGCGCCATCTTTGTGTTAGGCTCGAGACTTTCTAGCACATGTGTTAAAAGAACGAGGGTGAAGACCAGTGAACGAGTATCAAATTGCCAGATGGAATGCGTAATTGGCTCTGTGCATTTGCTGTGTCCCTGGAGTTGAGTTCCTCTCGAATCTCGTGTAGGTTTGGCCACTGAAACCGGCCACGGAAGATAGTGGGGACGAAAGTGATGTGACTTAGCGCCCGATTTGATGTTCTTATCTGAGTCTCTGCTTTAAGAAAACACATTCTGCCTTCGCAGTCGCAGCAGAGTCCGATGGCAATGGCCCGGGTCCGAATGATAGGGTATGTCGGCTTTGCTGCCGAAATACGATATCTTAATCATAGTTGTGGCACTGCGCTCGGCTACAAAATATGCTGTCTGTTTCTTCTGCTTCTGCTTTTTTCAAACTGCTAGCCGGAGCAAAGCAAAGCGTGACCATATGGCGAGCGCCCTCCGAATCTCCGGAAGATATCTTTAAGATAATATCCGCAGGGAAGCAACACGCTCTTATGGTCCGTTTCCGTTTGTCGTACACTCGTTCCCCGGTTCGAAAGCGTGTCAACTCCCGGCGCTAAGGCCATCATCACCCTTTTTTGCTGGTGGGCAGAGATAGTGCGGAATCGTCCTAGCGCCCCTGCCGGGAAGATGTACCGTTCCGACCCACCAGGTGCAACAGCTTGAAAGGGGTGAACCGTTTTGGGGCGGAACAGCGGAGCTTCTTCCGACGGCAGTGAGCGACGACACGTGGCCAACGCCCGGGGTGTGTTTGGGTTGGGATTTTTCAATTACCGGAAGCACGTGTTTGGGATGCGCTGCCGGCGCATCCTTTTCGCCGAGCCGCTGTCGAACATATGTTTCCCCGAGACCCGTGCCACCGGGGGGCATCCCAACAAAGGGGCGATACTGACACCGGTTCTTGGCTTGGTACTATCACACGTTTTTTGTTGGCTTATCCTTGTCGGATCCTGCTTTTTACCCGAAGATAGCACAAAAGCCAGCAATCGTTTCGCCGAAGACGTGTGTGGAACGGACTGTTGTGGAGTTGATTGATTGCGATGATTTGTGAAAATAGTTGCGACAGGCCGACAATGTGCGCCGGTGACCCTTCTTCGCACGGAATGCTGGAATTGTTGACAATCCATTATTTTAGCAGCCACAGCGGCACGAGATAAGCGGCACATTGACGATAAGATTCGTTGTGTAAAAAGCAATGTTTAGTGCTTTCGGGGGCCGAGCGCGAGATTTTCCGAGCGGGTCCTAAAAAATCCGACAAAAGCCCAGCGACTTCTCCGAGGTCGCCTCCGTGCCTCCGATACTTGTTACAGCTTTGCCGCCGACACGCACACAGGACCGCGCGCATGGACCGGAGACGCGCGCACGAAAGGGCGGTTTCTTTCCGCTTGGAGGATTTGATGACGAAGCGACGGCCCCCGGCCTGCGTTCCCGGCCTGTGCCTCTCCGCGTTTCGCTCGCTAATTAGCAATTCTAATGTACGGTTCGTTTTTGTTTTACCGGTAAGCCATATTTATTCATGACACGCCTGCCCGACGACCCGAGGCCTTCTGTCACCTTCTGCTGGAGCGGGGCCACCACCACCGGGTCCGAAGTGTGGAGTGTATGATAAGCGAATTATGATTTCATAAATTCGAAATCATATTCCTTGGCGTTCCCTCGCGTAATGGGCGCACACTACCCGCCTCTGTGGGTGCTGATTGCCGTCGAGTGGAAGCCGAAAAAAAATGCCTCCGAACCTCAAGTTCGAGCTGTCAGAATTTAGAGACAACGTGAACCTTACTTTTGAAAACATACGGACTTTGCACCAAACAAAGAATTGAGCAACAAACTTTTGTTACTAAAATTGCTCACATTTACTAAACTGTCGGTAAACAATTATCACATCGCACCGGCGTACATGTTCCAATTTAATTAATATATTAACACCCGGGAACCTCCACATGTTTCCGGGGTTGGTTTGTGGTCGAGTTCTGACACTTTTTTCTGTTCCTCCGGCACCCGATGGAAAGTGGAAAACTTTTCGCTTCCTGCGGTGTTTGGGGCAAATAAAAACCTAACCACAAAAATACACGGCAAGGACTGTGGTACCACCGCCCTATCCGTTGCCTGCGCGCCAGACAGTCGGGAAATCGGCAAAGAAGTAAAAAAACAGGAGATTTTTCGGCAGTTCCATGTTCGATTTGCCCACGCGGCTCAGTATTTACGGCTGTCATTGAGGTGTCAGACGTCCGGTTAACGGAGTCGGAGAGAGAGAACTTTTGGAAACTTCACCGTCAGTGGCGAAGCGAGAAAAGTCGCGCAAGGGAAAACTATGCCATTCGAAAAGGGTTGTGTGGCATTTTTGGGGAAAACGTCAACTTTTTCGGCACGTGAAAGGTCGGTAAACTGCAACCCGAGCGAATGCCTGCAATGTAAAAATCGTTGTTTGAACCTGTAGCAATTCACGAGGCCTTTTAATTTCGTTTTTGATGAACACATATTAGTGATGTCATTTGGTGGTTGATGGACCAAAGACGATCGTGGGAAACTGTAGAAAACCAACCAGTTAGCCATTCAGCTTGGTGACCCGTTGAATGTGAGATTGGTGATTAAACTGTCGCTAGCAGGAGCATCTCTTACACTTCCGCGAACCGGGCCTACGAAACACTCCTTTAGATTCCTTCGATATTGATCAATCTTTTGAACGAAACCCAAAATAGATCGATTCAGCCAAAGCAAATGTTCCAGGACCCCGGTCCAATTTGGCTGTCTTGCCTCCCGAGAGAAGGAAAACTTTGCTGCTGCTTTTGTAGCACACCTTCGCGGTATTTGGGGAAAATTTGGATCAAACAACTTCCGAAAGCATCACTGTCATTCGCTGGGTCGATGCATGTGCACAGCGTTCGGTGCGTAAGTGTAAATTGCTGCAGTTTGACGGTGAAGTGGTGCTTCATACGGCCGATCAAGTTTGAGCCAAAAATAGTAGTAAACACCTTTGAGTCTTACTTCTCATTGCAGTCGCATTTTCCCCAACTTACACTTCTATTGTGCAACACACATTGTTGCAAACTACAAAGTGGTTCCCAGGGGAGAGTGTTTTTGGAAATGGATGTTCCAACGAGAACCGGTAGTGATGGTTGTTTCAGTGATTCCCAACCGATACGGTAATCCGTTAAATGCGGCTTCAAAAATTGCCTTTATCATCGACTATTAAACATTAAGCCTCGCTCTATCAATGTCAACCAAAGTCTCGGTCCGGCCCGGCCGGCCCGGAGCGCAATCGGAATCGGTCAGCTTATATCCTACGGGCTGTCCTACGGGCTGTCTTGGTCGCTCCCCGGCCCCGGCTGTTATCGGCAGCCCGTCAGCAAATCAGCGTTGGCATTCGCGGCTAAAACAGCAACCCCACGGAAAGGCCGTACCTTGTGGCGTGGAAAAAGATAATGCTAATCCCTACGCACACCTGCACACCAAGCACCGACACCTCCGATCGATTGACGGCTAGAGTGCCTACACTTTGCCCTACATTACCTCCCGGGAGACCTCGGACGCGGGTTTTCTTTTTCTCGCTCGGATGGCCGATGTGTCCGGTTCACCGCGGCGTTGGGATTATGTCATTTGTCACCATAAATATGCCACTTCACTGGTACTACTGGTGCGTAAGGGTCGGGCCGGGTCCGATCATGTCATGTGCGGGATTGCGCGGGGATTCCTTTCAAGATGTGCAACCCGAGCCCCGAGCCCCCAGAAACCGAAACAGGGAAAAGGTGATAAGATTTGGGACGAGGGTTTTCCGGAAGTCTGATCGCGGACTCGCGGAGCCGGGAGGCCGGGAACCCAATGTGTTCAAGATCGTCGATCGAGGCTTATCAAAAATCACGAACATTGGCACTCCGCACTCTGTAACGTTTGACGTCCTGTACCGTGAGGGAAGTGCCCGTTTGCGGTAGATTGGTCTGTGTTGTTGGTTAGCGGGCGATGAGCTAATCAGAAGGTAACATGCGATGGTGATCGGTAAGCCGGGAGATAGGATAAGGTTTGCTGCGCGTGATTTGGGCCGATGGTCGACTCACTCTCGACTCACGTCATTGGCCCCGAGCGGCCCAAGGTGCCCTATCGCCGTAAAGTCGCCACAAAACACACGACTAATCAATTATCGGGCAATTAAAGTGTCATTCTTCACGTTTCACGCG
This sequence comes from Anopheles cruzii, assembly GCF_943734635.1. NCBI lineage: Eukaryota > Metazoa > Arthropoda > Insecta > Diptera > Culicidae > Anopheles > Anopheles cruzii. Next base: position 84,836,049 of record NC_069145.1, read on the forward strand.
AGAGGGTTCCTATCGGCTAGTTCCATCGTGTTCCCGTGGGTCCAAAACCGTGATCTTCCTTATCACGGCGGCGGTTTCTCCGTCCGTCTGGTGACAGATCGAGGAGATCGAGGTGCGCTGATGGCGTTATCACTGACGGTAAGTCAGGCTGTAATCGATCGCTGTTCATGTTGTGTTCTAGACGGGCACACGTGCTGCAGGAAGTACAGAAAAGAGGTGTTCTAAACGCTGTTCGACATGTTGCCGAAGTGCGCTGTGACAAGTGTCGCTGTCGGTGTGTTTAAAAACGTGACCATGTAATTGATTGTTGCGTGAAAAAGATATGCAATAAGCAAACACAAGCAAACAACTGTAAACGAAATTAAACATGGTTCCATTGCTAAAGATAACACACACGTCGTAGGTGGCTTTCATAATCGATCGCGGGAACAGCCTTACCTTTTTCCTATCGAATGGTCAAAGTTACAAAACTCCACGCTTAACGTTCGCCACGTTCGTGCGGACGGCAAAATTGTGGCGCAAACGGAGCGACTGCCGACGCTAGAAATGGGCGCATAAATATTCACAAGATCATGAACCGAAAGCTGTCTCGATACGAACACGATACACTGATCTCTATCGGCCGATCGTTTGAACGGCTCGGGTCCGGTGGAGCAACGGTCGTACCACAGAGGTACGAAGGTACCGTAATTGAACGAACGCAATTCGGACGCAAATCGGCTTCCTGTCGGGAAGCCCACCCTTCGCCTAGGTGGCTCGGCCGAATGCGTCCTGCAAAAATGCTCCCGAGCAGCGCACCGGTACCGCTCCGGTGTTCATGATTAACATTCGACTAATACTGGCCGCGGCGGCTGGTATGTGGTCAATAGTTTTGTCAATGAATTTTTCTGGCCGTTGAATTTCCTTCGAATGATAATTTGTGGCGTGGCCTCGACGCCATCTCGACGCCGTGGTCGGGTTGGTGGCCGCTAAGTGCGCGACTGGAGCATAATTTGGGAACTACGCAAAGTACGTCGGTATTCCGATTTTTGGGGAACGAGTGTTTGACGTTGATAACATCTCTCGGTACACTAATTTGGCTGCTGGGCCCCCCCCCCGCAAGGCATTCCGAGCTCGGTACGCGTCCCTTTTGCAAAGTAATGATAATGTTCACGCAAGCCACCGTTTGTGGTAGGGTCTGTAGGGATGTGGCACCGTTGTTGGGACTTCCAAGTGGCGCTGATAAAGTGTGCCGCGAAGCCGCGATTGCCACGATAAGGGTTGCTTCTGGGCCCCAGCGAAACCCGCTATCAATGGAAAGTAAAGTAATCCGGACAATTAAATCAAATTCCCGACAAACGGCTGCAGGATATTGCGTTGCGTGCTTTCGCGCTGTTGTTTGTCGCCCTCGGAAACAAAGAATGCACTGCGAGGAAGTTTATCACGAACTTCATAATGGACTCCAATTGGCTGAAGCGAGCGAAAGGAAGTTGTCATCACACCGAGAGCCAAAAGGGCCAAACACTTTGGATGGTACCCGTGGTCCCGGTGCGAGCTAAAAGCTACCCCTGTTTCGTGGGCGAATGATACGAAGCGACTCCGTGCGCTCCAGACAAAAGGGGTGAAAAGCCGTTCCTTGCGTGTGGCCTCAACTCTCAACCAAACGTCCTTCTAATCCGAAATCCGGGTGGTTCGAAAACTCAGACACGAAACAAGTGTCGAATGGTCCGGTAATGGATGTCAATTTTCTTCACCAACACCGTCGTCGGCCGCGATGGTTGATCGTCGAGACACGCGAACGGAGCGACTATACGATGAGCCGCTGGTAGATAATTGAAAGTTAAATTGTGGACAATTTACTTCGGGTTCGGGAACTTTCGGCTCCATCCAAACGAAGTATTTGTTCAAGAAATGACACGTTAAGGAACTACACTGCTTTTCCTAATGATAGAATCACCCGTTTTTTCAGACTGAGGCTAAGATAAAACGCTGAACCGATTTTTCGAAGATGAAGAATCGATTTATTTAGCAAAAGAAATAATATCCATTGTTTGGTTTTGCGAAAAAAAAATTATTTTGACTTGGGGAGCCAAAAAACGATAAAACGGCTGTTTCAAAACGATAGACTCACTTGTAAAAGTCAGTCCTAGTCCAGTCCTACTAAAAGTAGTTGAATTGTCAAGTAACTGAGTTTATTAATCTCAGTAGTCTCGCATATTTCCTGTAGTTTATTGGCCATTTTGATCAAAAATGGGTCGTGGAACTCAATTAGGAGAAGGCGAAAAGGGAAAATTGAAACGTACCGTTGTGTTGGGAAGTCAAATGGTGAAATAGCCTCATTACTGAAACGATCTCCAAAGGTTATCAATAATTACTTGAAAGATCCATCGAAATATGGGACTCGGAAGTCATCTGGCCAATCTGGCCGGCCAAAATTACTTAACCCTCGCGATGAACAAAGAGTAGTTAAAGCTGCGTCTAACACTACGAAAAGTTGTCGGCGTATTAAGAATGAATTCCACATGAATGTTAGCTATGCTACAATCTGGAGAACTCTTAGTTCCTCTGTAAGCATTGCCAGAGAATCAATGAGAAAAATTCCAGCAATGAAGACCCACCACAAAGCAGCAAGATTGCAATTTGCGAACGAGCATATGTCATGGAAAGACGAATGGAATTATGTAAGCTATCGATACATTGAGCTTTCCAATATTTGAGTTTTTTTTTTAATTCAGGTCGTTTGGAGTGTCGAAAAGAAATTCAATCTCGATGGGCCTGATGGTTTTTGCCACTACTGGCAAGATTTGAGACGGGAACCTCGTTTTTTTAGAAGACGAAATTATGGCGCAGGTTCCATCATGATATGGGATGCGTTTAGCAGGCAAGCTAAATGTAATTTAGCAATAGTTCCTTCACGAATGAACAGTGAAGGCTATATAGTCATTCTGGATTGCATTCTGGTCCATGCAAGTAGAGCCACAAAAGCTTACTTGGAACATTTGGGAGTCAATTTAATGACCTGGCCGGCTGTTTCTCCAGACCTCAACCCTATTGAGAATGTTTGGGGAATTCTAATCCGAGAGATCTATGCGGATGGCAAGCAGTACGAAAAGAAAGTGGCGATTAGAAATGCTTGGCGTTCCCTGTCGATGAACGTGCTAAAGAACCTATCCGAAAGTATGCCAAAAAGGATATTTCAAGTAATAAATCGTAGTGGAGAGGGCACTGATTATTAAAACATCTTAATTGTTATTCATTTTTACTGGGTGGCCCTATTTTCTTGAATAATACATAATGAGTCTATCGTTTTGAAACAGCCGTTTTATCGTTTTTTGGCTCCCCAAGTCAAAATAATTTTTTTTTCGCAAAACCAAACAATGGATATTATTTCTTTTGCTAAATAAATCGATTCTTCATCTCCGAAAAATCGGTTCAGCGTTTTATCTTAGCCTCAGTCGGAAAAAACGGGTGATTCTATCATTAGGAAAAGCAGTGTATATTAAAACAACAAAGGACACTTAGCAATCATTTTCGCTAAGTGACATCACCAAACAAAGAACCTGAACTGGAGTCTATTAATCTCGGCATCACGGTATGGCTGTTGGTCACCGGGTTGTTTGCAGCGAATTATGTGCAGCGCGTGCCCCGATTTGCATCTGAAAAGGGGTCTCGCCAGACGCCAGCCATTCGCCCGAAGACGGAAGAACATAAAAACCGGGCCGAAGATTCGCCGGTGATTTGACTGTCCGCGTTCAGCTGTCGCTGTCGGAGCCTGCGCTTCTGCGGCAAGGCGCCGACGTTCCGGGACGAGCGACGGAACGCGACGAATTATGCTCCCTCCCCTACGAATGCATCCGTTAAACCACGCGTCTTCCTACAATGAGCCCGGCAGATCCAGGCAGGGTAACAATAGGAAAACGGAGCGAAACGGAAGGCAACGCAACGCAACAGCGGCGTCGGAAAACGAAAAAAAATCGGAACCGGAATTGGCGGAATGAAGTTGTTAATCATATGACACCGGAGACGACCGGCGATGGGCCCCGCGTGGTCGGACCTCTTGAGGCGGAAGAAGGAGTCGACCCCGGGAGTCGACCCCGGCCGACCACTCTCGGGGAGAGATTTTTATCTTTCAGCCGCACCTGGCGTCAGCCGGCGGCGCGTTCCCTCTCTGCAATGGACTGCATCGTCGGATGGGAGTTTGCCCTCCTTCGTGCCGCGCCATGATTAATGCGGAGCCGCATACTGCCGAGACATGCGGCCGGTCCTATTAACCTGACCTTGATCTTGGCGCAGCACTATTGCAACGGTGGGCCCATCACTTAACACCACCCGTCACTGTTTGGTTCAATCGGTGTTCGGTGTTGCGTTTGCGGAGGTCTTTTTTTTCGGCAGCCGGCGTTCCGGAACCATAAGCCATTTTATTGCCGCTAGAGATAACGGCCAGGGCACCGTCCAGGCACAGGAAGCCACCACCGGCAGCACCGGCAGCACCGGCAGCAAATGATGGGAATTATGAGTTTACGACGGCCAAGGTACGGGGGCACCTGGGTGAGCTTGTGTGTCGCCGGCCAGCCGACTATCTGTTCCACTGTCATCTGCGCCATTTCGCGCACGGTTTATTGGTCCGCCCCGAGGCCACCCGAAATAAAATAATTTGGTTGCGCTCTATCTCCGTGCTTCACACCTCCGGGTGGTCTATCTCGTTGGGGCTCGTTGTTGGCCACCGGTTTCTTGCGCAACCGAGACCGTTTCGCGACGGATGTCCTCGGTCGGTTCGAGGCTTCTCTCGATAGCAGAAGCGCGCTGGAAGTTGATTATTGATTTCCTCATAATGGGTTGTAAAATATGATAGCCCATGATAATGCCATTTGCCGCTGTTGTTGGCTACCGGTTCAGGTGCCATTCCGTTCCTAGCTGGGGCAAAGGGCGTTGCGGATTGTGTGTGATATCATTTGTGCCAGAATTCTGTTGCTTAGGACCCAATTAGTTATTATTACTGTCAATTATCTATCAGCAGTACATCGCAGACCGCTTCCTCCAGCGATGTTTAGTGTCTATGCCGGCTATCATCTCCACGAGAAGCTATTTTGGTCCTGTTAAGCAGCGATGGAGTATCAAAATTTGGATACCAGGATGGTTCCAAGATGATTAGGAATTAAATGAAAGTTCGGACTTCTTTCTGCGAGGTGTCACAATGAGGTTACTCTACTTTAAAGGAACTTCGTAAATTCTTTTTTTGGTGCAGAGTCTACTTTGATCTTTCGCGGTAGCATTTGGTCGACAGACTTGAACAGTCGAGCGGGAGTGATTCGGTCAAGTCCTCGTGCGGTGCACACTTTTTTAAAGCGTTGAGTTTTTGGAAGCCTAAATTATGCTAGAGTATGTTAGTAGATAGGTATACCTGATAGGTACGTGTACATAACCCTATAACCTATACTTGATAGGTACTGAAATACATCTGGTTCCTAGCAGGGCTGACCTTGGCTAAAAACAGGAGCATCACAGAGAATCGACGTAGATAATTTAGAGTCCCTAAGGTCACAGATCGGCACAATTGGTGAATTGCGCACAGTAAAGCTCCGGGATCGACATTTAATTTCGTGCGATTTCAAAGTACGTCGCGACAGACACTGAGCGGTTGCCAATCGGTTTCTCCACCGATACGACGGCATAGCACGTGGTATCTATCCGCATCCGCATGATTTGTTGTTGCTTTTACTCCACCCTTTTAATACAGTAAGCTTTATCTGTTCGCCCCGCAACTGACAAGATTTATTGACGCATCAGTCATTTCGTTCCAATAAGGCCTGGCCCCGCCCGGGCTCAGCTAAGCGGATGCCATAAAAGTTCCTGCCGTGTGATGTCGCCTGGAAGTAGGTTAATAAATGCCGTACTTTTATCACTACCGTAGGGATCATTCCCTCTGTTTGTGGACTCCCGGCCGCGGTGTGTCAATTTTTGGTAAATTTACTTTCGTTCTAAAGTGTTCTAAAACCGCACGGCCCAGCGGAAGCCAACAGATCGTAGATAATAAATAGTGCTGCTTTTCGCCCATTTTTTTCGTTACTCATCGCTCGATCGTCAAGATAACGGGCTCTGGCGCTTGATGTTGATTGACAAAATTGGCAGCCCATTCCCGGAACACGGGTGGGGGAGCCTTCTGCGAGGTCTCCGAGGTCACTACGGTCTCCTTTTTTTCGGAGGGAAATACCCAGACCCCACCTCGAGGTGGTGGCGGGGTGCTTGTAATCACTTAATTCAAAGCCGATACGGGGGTCCGGTTTCGGGGGGCCTATCTTCGCCGTTCGGGCCTTGGTCGGCTGTGTCCCACGGCAGTCTCGCCGGAATCGCGCTGACGCGTGCATCGTCGTCATTCTAGTGTCACGCTTTGCGTTCGGGAGTGCCCGAAGCACGTCGTTTCTGAAGTGTCCAGGCCGTGAATCGCGGGCCCACATATGCCAAGCATCTAATGGGGCCACGTGTAACCGTTTTCGGTTGAGTGTCGTCGTTGGGCGAGGAACCGTTTTAACGTGAACCGTTCCGGCCATTGTTGGTGGGAGCCGCGCGTCGGTAAGGCCGCCCGGAAAAGCGTGGAAAAGATCAAAACAATTTTGTGCCACCGACGGTCGGCGGTGGGGCGGGCGGTAAAAATTGGATTACGGGAACGGGGCGAGTGGTGAGTGGTGATTGTGTCGCTGTTCGCGGGGACGAGTGCCTCTGCGCCAATTATTATTTACTGCTCGGGAGAACTCGGAGTAAGAACTGCATCGGTTGAGTGCGGTGGTAGGCTGTCAACATAGAACATTGCGTGTGCGTGTGTGTGCGTGAATTTGCATGCTCACGAAGGGCCTATCGAAGCTGGTTTTTTTTTGAGTCCTTTTGCCGAAGCCGAGGCCATTCAATCGGCCAACAGCACTCAGCGTAAACGGAGACGGGTGGCCTCTCGCCGGCGGTGGACGGAAGGATTGCTGAACCATCCAACTCAAGCGAACATAAGGACCCGGAACCTAGGCTTGTCGGTGTGCGTATTGTGTGCCGTTGGCCCAAACGGAGGGTCCACCCGGTCGAGTGATTCCGGTTGGCCCGTTTGTCACTGAAGTGGATCGGTGGTGGCGACAGTGGCTTGCGCCGGTGGAGCGAGGGTATGCGAGGTAAGCAACCGACGGCATGATAGGGCAAAAGTGCAATTATCATTTTAATCCAATCTGGTCAACCGACGCCCGGGGAACGCCACGGGATTTACAACGCCTGGCCTTATCGAGGCTCATCAGCGCCAAGCTCACTTTAAGGAGTTTAGGTTTATGTTTGGAACAAAATTCAACTACCTTTCGATTAACCCCGTACCCGATAGGCTCGCGGTTCAGTTACAAGTGGCCAGACCAATTAAAACGGCTCGAACCATTTAAAGGGGTAGTCGGCCTGTAGTCATAACCTCTCCAAAGTTTGCCATCGAAAAAGACAAAGGAAAATCGTTAGATCATTGAAAACTTCACCAGATAGCCATCCCGGGTAGGGAACCATGCGAATTCCGAGCTGCGTTCCCGGGGGAACCCGCTAATGGGATGTTGATTATGCGATTATGACGGGTGGGCTTGTGTCGCCCATTTGAGCCACACAATTCTGGCAGTGAAGTGGGCGAACGGCCAGCTTTGGCTGCGGAAAATGGAGTGTAAAAATGGAGAATAAATACTTCACCACAAGGACTGGTGGCGAGAAGTGCCGTACCGCGGTGGCCGTGGTTTCTATTGGCTCAACAGTAACGGTTGTTGGTCCGGTGAAGCAGGAGTGAGCCTCGTGAGCGTGAGTGGGCCGCTGTGTGTCCTTTGTTTCTGGTTTCTACTTACACCGGAATAAACGGAGTTCGCGAAGCAGTTGCCGAGCGAATCAGCTGTTCTGGTTCGGACGCGAAAAAGAGGGTCAAAAGAAGGGCCGATACCGAGCCGCGTTTTGGCGCGCAAAGTGCATGTTACGATGTGTGTCGCCATCTTTTATTTTTTTTCCTTTTCTGTAGACATCTCCATCTATGCGCCGAACGTGCATTGAATTGGGCTTTCGGGAAGAACTCTAATTGTTGTGCTGTGTACCCCCTTTAGTTGTGATGTGTTCTTCGGCGTCCATCTGCAGGATGTCCTGTGAGGGGGACCTCCGCCGGGCGGAAGTTTTCCTTCCAGTCGGCCTCGGCCTCATTCGGAGTTTTCGTCTCGGTGCTGTATTCTCCCATGCTCGCGACGCCACGACCAGGACGCGGATGGGAAAATTCGTCGCCGACGGCAAAGATGTCGCCTAAACACTATAATTAACTCCGCAAGGGTTCGCTAGCTGGCTGGGATGGGAGAAGTCAGCCTTACGCCGGGTCGCGCCGGGGAAGTCAGAAGGATACCGGACCCTGTTCCGTCAACTTCTTGCGTCGAGGCGTACACGCGAGATACGTTTATTGTTGATTTTGGGTCTCACTCTGCCGTTGCTTGTCAAGTAATTGTTGTGAAGCCCGTATTGTCGACCAGAGACCTCCCAGATTCAGTCGTAAACTAGTCCATGAAGCCTGGCGTCACAACAATTAATAATAGATGGCGTTTTTTCAGAATATTACACTATATGATGTTAAAGAAGCAATAATCTGTGTTAATGAAACGGAACGACGAAGAAAGGTGATGGCCACGCACTGTCGTGGCCTGATAATGTCACAGTTTGGTTCAAAAACTGAACTGTCACGGGCGTTGGCAGGCGCCGGTTGATGGATAAGCGAAACTGGAAATTTACAGCTCACGAAGATCGTTAAACCATTGGCTAACGAGCGCCCCCCGCGGGCCGGGAGTCCGGGCCCATTAAAGCCCATCGAAGGTCGAAAAGGTGACGTCGAATTAGTGGAATAAAAATGAGCCCACTTCTAGTAAATCACACCGATCGTATCGCGAAATGGTTGCTGTTGTTGCTTCCCGTCTGAGGGCGCGACGACCCCAAAAAACCCCAAACCGTCGGTTTCCCGTGGAGAAATACGGCGCTCATAAAAGTGTTCGTAGAGTTTCGATGAAAAATGGCCAACATTGGTCGGGAACTACTACCCCTTGGACAACCACTACCTGGGTGACTTTAATTAAGACACACTGACTGCTTTCATATATGGGGAGCTTATTAGGGGCTCCTGGGCTCCTGGCGTCGTAAAATATTGGTAGCGACACCGCGAAGTGGGAGGATTTGATCACTTTCTGTGTATGGAATTAGGGGTTCGAGTGGCCCGGCGGTCCTTATTATTCGTTTGGCGTTTACGCAAACGAAATGTTTGCATAAAACATACCGAATCCCGAAGCATCATTTGCGGCGCAACATGACGGCCAATGCGGGAGGCAGGGCTTCGTTTTCGGGTATGTGTCTTCCAGTGGAGTGGACCTGCGGCCGTTAACTGGCTGATGGTCGCCCGTTGTCGAACGGTTGATTGGCGCTCCGTTCCGAAACATCCCGAACGAGGTACCTGTGTGACCTATTAAAATTGGCTCCTTCCAGTGTTCCCTGTAAGAAATTAATACGAGAATTAATACGCATTTTACGACAGTTGGAGCTGGCGAATTATAGCAACAATCCGGCGTGGGGTGACTCCTTCGGTTGGGGCGTTTTTTTTGTCGTCAGAATTAATGTTGGTCATACCGAAAATAGCTTCGCGGATAAGCAGGTGTGTGATAGTTTGTGCGAGTCCTGTTTCCGAAGGGGCTTCGCTGTAAATAGACCAGCGCGACCAGCGTACATGTTTCGGGAGTATTAAGCGTTTGACAAAATCGGACAATAACTAGGATTTATGTTATTCCGATCCTGCCAGCTGGGGTCCGGCACATGATGTTAATTATTTATGTGGTGCGATATGTAAACATTGCTGTAATGGGGCCCGACCAGAAAGGAAATGTTAACCACTTGCCAGATAAGGCTTTTATATAGGCCTGACCGAGCCCAAAACAATGTTGTAGATTTCCTTCCTTATCGGTCTTGTTACACCAATATTTCACAGAAAGTAGCGTAATTTTTCACAATTTTTTTTAATGAAAACACTTCCCCCAGGGTGCGATTTTGGATATTAATGATCTTTTGGACAGTTCAAAACACGCTTTCCGTGCGCCGCTTGAGCAGAATATTTAAAACGCGTTTAGGAAAAACCCCCAAAACCTGCGGCCGAGCGAAGTCAACCCGTCATCATTCCGGGAACATTTGCCTCGCCGGACGGAAGGACGGACGTCCGTGCCAAACCGCAATCGGCCGCCGCACGGTTTCTGGAGCGACCGTAACGAATTGGCTGCCATCGTCGGCGTCAAGTGCGCTAATGGATTCCGCAGGCAGGCACTTGTTCAGCCTTTTAAAGTGCTCGGCCGCCCGGTCTCGGTCTCGCTTTCGTTCCGTCAGATATGATAATGTCCTGCCGCTGCCGGCCGGGCGTCCTTCGGCCGTGGCGGCAACGGATTTTTTGGCCCGCGTTCGTCCTTCTCACCGAAGCGTTCGCCGAATTTTCCCCGTCGGCGAGGTCGAAGAGTTTTACAGTTTTCCGACTGTTTCGAAATTGGCTGCCAACAGCCGTCGCCGTCGCCACCGCCGACGTCGTGTCGAAGTGTCGACCACGTCCTGCACGTTTCGCGGGAGGGAGTTTTCGGCACGGAACGGAAATTAAGGAAGGAAAAATAAATTACTTCGTTAAACTGCGTATGGTCACGTGACCGTATCACGTATAGCACTTACCTCATCCTCAATCAATCAGCGAATGTTCCTTTCGGAGTTCGACGGAGTGTGACGGTGCAGGACACTTGGCCGTCGAAGCCATTTCGGGACCGCGAAAGGTTTTCATCTTCACGCGATGCGTTGAGGTTTAGTGCCTGCAGATTCTGTATTTTTTCTATAAGATTTTGGACCGATGAAGAGAATCGAGTCAAGTTATCATCATTAGAAAAACCCTGTAATAATTGAACGAGGATTTCGAAAACTCCAAAGAACTATTTCCAAGTGTTTTCAAACTTCGCAAAGCCTTTATTTTGTGACTTACAAAGCCGGTCACAATGCAAAACAATATCATAACGCCATTGTTTGGTTTCCTTGTTCTTGTTGGCGTGTTTAATGTAAACCTCGACGACGCTACAAAACCGAGAGCGTGAGAACGATCATCGATAGGTTGCGGGAAACCGTCGAGCTAGGATCAACATGGGAAGTGCCACAAAGCTGAGGAGTGTTTGGCAATTGTTCCGATCCGATCTCGAGACTGCGCCGGGGACATTCAAAAGTCGCAAGTCAAGGATCGCTTGCGCAAGCAAAACAGGACGCAGGCGATTGTTTCTGTTTTGCATACTTCGCTGATTTCGAGGCGTTCCAAATCTTGGTCACCCTCCAGGACGGTTTTGTTACTGTGACGTGGCACGTCACGCCGCGAACGCCTTGACCTTCGATTGTGCTCATTATTTTGGCGATACTCAAAAGATTGCCGAACAACGGCTTGGGTGACGAAGAAAGAGACTATTTTCGGTGCACTTTGGCCACCGAAAGCTACCCTAGTAGGTGAGCTCCCAACAATAGCTGGGAAACAGTTTCGTACCCAGTGCCGGGCGTGACCGCGACCGGGGCACGAAAACAACGGAAATCAGCATCACTTCAGCTCCCAAACAATCCGTGGCGTGGCGGGGTGGCGAGAAAACACGCGAAGGCAGGCAGCCTGACCGACCTACGAACCAATTTGTTCACCACTTTGGGGACACGAACCCTCTCGGTGGCAGTATGCGCGCCACACACTTTCACACAAGAGACCATATGCGGCCGAAGCGGCCAGATGTCGTCGATTGTGCGTCGCTGAAGGAGGAAGTCTCTGTCCGCGCCCCTTAAACAACCCTCCGCCAGCCAGCCAGCCAGCCAGCAATCCGGCTCTGGGGCGGCTCGAGTCGTCGAACGTCTTCGGTGGGCTTTTGTTTCAGTTACGTGCAAAGGTCTCGCAAAGGTTGGGTGGATCGGAAGCGCGGGATCTTCTGGCCGTGATCGTGATAGGGCCGCGGTTGAATCGAACCGTCGTATGACTTGATCCCAAAAAGAAAAACACTATGACTCGGCTCTTCGATGACTCAAGGTGCAGTCAGAACAACACGCCCTAGCGGGCCGCCGTGGTTTGCGCCAGTCGACGGGCGTGAAAGTGCATACGATACTTTCGCAGAGGCGTGTATTCCGGCAGCCGTCGAGCTGCAGCGGCCGCACCATTGTGCGGTGCGCTCGAGAGGGCGGAGAAGGTGATCCTCTTGAGCACCGGAGTGGCGGCTGAATTCTTCAGGATTGCCCTGCCGTCTGCCACAGGAAGAAAGGTGGCCGGTGACTGACTGCAGCAGTCGACGCTGGAGGACCCTCTCCGGGACGGTTCCAGACACCGGGAGAGTCTCGTGTTGCCTCCGTAGCGGTTAAAGGTGAGCGGAAGTGCCTGTCGGTGGCGAGTTACCGGGGAACAAACGGTTGGATGGTGCGTCTTCCCCACGTCTTAGCGAAATGTTCCGTGGTTTGTGCGCGTGTTTCTTGCGAAGGGCCGCCTCATCACGCAAATCGACCATGTTGCAGGAGGACGGAGCAGAGTAAAAGGAAGCGACGATAACCAGATAAAGTCGACGATTTAACTTCCGTCGGACAGCGTTAACGTGGTCAAAATGCAAAAAAAAACATGGTCTCTTGTGGCTCGGGCGGTCCCGGGCGAACACATTAGCGGTCCCGTAACGGCTCCTGGGAAGGGCTCCTTCGCACAAACTGAAGTGATTATAATGAAGACGTTATAATAGAGTCTCCGTCGGAAGGCACATGATAGGGGACGACGGGATGATCGCGAACCACCTTTGCCGAGGCGCGGTCGCGTTGCAGCCGGACTCGGAACCGGAAGTAAACCACCAGCAAGCATGCAGCCCTTGGTTAGAACAATTTCGGGAAGGCTCTTTTCTGAAAGATGTCTTTTTTTTCTCTTTCCTCCGTGGCCGTTTCGATTAGGCCCTGGATGTGATTGCTTCATCCTTGAAGCTGTCAGCAGAAGGCACACGCAGAGAGAGAGAGAGACAGGGACGAAATATAGGGACGTTAATAGGACGGGTGAAGTTAAACCTATCAATCTTAGGCGACGGTTATTGCCATTGTTCATTGATGGCACGCAGCAGAGTTTCACTTTACTTGGGAGTTGGCATTGGGAGTTGTCTATTTTGTGGCTGGATTATGTGGAGATTGGATGTCTTTACTTAATTTGATTAAATTTAGCTCTCATTCTCAGTTAAAGTATCCTAAAAACAGAGAACTGATAAGGAGACTCCAAAGCTTACCGTTCGTGGCTAATGTTTCGGTAAAACTATCATGAAGAAGTTTTAATAATCTTGTCACGCTCTTCCGACGATCGATCGATGTGTTGATTGTGCGAAAGGCTTAGGCATCCAACCATTAGCGAAATGATTAATGTCCGTTGGCGTGAATCGCGTGTTCCGGGAATCTTCTCCGAATGTCATCAATAATCGAAAATAGCGATATAAAGGGTTTTTTTGCTAAGACCTTTTTGCGTCTGCGAAGTGCAGACGCTCCTCTCAGACGGCTCTGCCGGATGATTGTCCTCGCAAGCCCTTCCTGCGGTGCGCCGAACAAGCCACTAATTTAAAACCAATTTATCCTCCCATTGTTTGTAGGCTCGGTCGGAGAGTTCAAGCTCGTCAAAGTGAGATGGTTTTTAGAAAGGGTGCCGGCGGCCGGAAGATCTTTGCGATGGCCTGCTGCTTCCGACAAATCGGGCGGATGAGTTTGAAGACAATCGAACCCATGTGCGTGTCGGAATGGGATTATCGTGGCGCAAGGGTTTTGCCACCGAACTTTGTCTGGGGACTACGGTTTCGGTCTTCCGTCCGGAAGCCGTGCGTGAGCTGAGAAGGTATTGAACTTATTGGCCACAAACTTCGTCACGATATACGGCGATAAATCAATGGAAGAGAAAAGTTTAGGCACAACTTGTCTGCTTCTACTACTCCTCAGCAAATTTGTATGTAAACCCGAATTGGAGAGAAGGTCAGAGGCGTCAATTTGCTGTAGGTTAATGAAAATTCGCACAGAAACCAGACATTTTCACACGACTGGTCTTCTTTTCTTTCATATTAGTTTGTACTTCTCTTTCAGCTATCTATGCGGCCATGCCGTTACTAGCGTAGACCCCAATCAGGGACTTATTGAATTCGCTACCCTAATCGAATCAGTTCAATATATTCGGAAGGATCTTCAACCCCTTTTTAATCCTTTTTCGAGTTTTCAAAATTGGAACTTGATGTATTTTTTTTCGAAAAGAGATCTTGCGTTCAAATGATTTTAACCTTTCCACCACGGCAATCGGTTCGCCCTTCACTCGGTTTTGGGTGAAGTTTTGTCTAACTTCGATGAGGGACCTAGGGTTAAACCGGTGAGCAGTACGGAAGGCTGACCCACGGATTGAGTCCTGAACTGAATGTGTAAATAACCTTTCTTTAATTTGCCGTTTCAGGGCATAGTGTCTCTCTTGCAACGAGTATTTGAAAGATGCGTGAGATAGTGTTAATTATGATTTTTTACGAAAAAGTGTGTCTGTGTTGATGTGAAAACTTCCGAAAGAGGGATCTTTTATAAGAATTACATTTTCATAGCACCAGCTGTTGGTTTTTGTATTTAACTTTCAGATAATTGTATAGAGATTATCTTAACAAAAAAAGTTGTCATCTTTGTTCAAAAATGTTGCTCAACTAAACTTCTATTATTTGTATGCTGCAATTGCAGGTAATTATAGAACAGTCAAACGAAAATAGCGACCGTCCTGTGCAGGGATAGACTCACCGTAAAATAACCAACGGAACCAGATAGACAAAGTGTCGATGACGTTGTGCGTGTCGCACTAGTAAGTGGTCTGCCGATGGCACTATCATAACCTGAAATCGAGCCATGGGGACATTGCAATTTTATTTTGGCCACCCAACGTGACGCCAACAGCAGCCAAGTGGTTTGATGTGGGAAACTGTATCTTCAAAGGGGCCACCGTGCACATCAAACGGAGAGAGGTAATTTTCTCGGCGGGAAATCACACATTCGCCGGTGCCGATGATGTCGATGTGTCGCTGCCGGTCCTCCCGGGTGTCCATCTACGGTTGCAGCTGCTGAGCTCTGTTCGATTTACGCTCCAGCGTTGGCGACAGCGCTGCCGGGCCTGGCACACCCGGCCATCGGAATCGTCACTAATATCGGGACCTGCCCGGATCTGACAGGTTTGATTGCAAATTTCTGATTGCGAATCGACGTTGTGGTACCCCCCGCTGGTGTGGTAAGGCGTGTCCAGGTGACGAACCGTTGACCACTCGTGTGGTGAAAGATAAAAGCCCACGGTGGCTGATAGAGGGCTGATCCTGTGTTGTGGTATCGGTAGGATTTTTCCACATCTTCTGCATCGATGTCCTTTTGAAGTGCTAGGACCGCGGGGGTTCGTTTGAACCACTGCCGATTGGGCTAATGGTGGTTCATCGGATTTTTTTGCGTCCCGAACTTATGTCACTTCACGGCGAGTTAATCGTAATATCGATCGAACGAACCATCAAAGCATCCGCTTGACACTTCATTCCAGCAATTGAACATCAACGCTCCGACCAGATCCTTGGGCTCGATAGGAGAACGAGTGAAGTGTTTAATCTACCGCCTCAACCATGTTGACGCCTCGGCGGAAGGGCTTTCGATCACAGATCGTGTGTCCGATTTCCGGTCCAACGCTTCCGGGCGCGCGATGGGAAATAGAACAAGTAATAATTAATTTTCACAGCCAGGGGTCTAGCTCCGTACGGTGGAAGACACGGCGCCCGGGTGCTTCCGGTAGCTTAATAACCGACTGATAAAATCCTCGCGCTTAACAGGTGTCATCATCAGAGACGCCCGACCCCGGACGGGGAGAGACCATGGGCATGTTCGGGTGGAGAAAATTCATAAATCATCAGGAGGTGGTGCGGCATCGCCAAAACATGGTGTTGATTGACCTTTTTTTCCAAGGACTTTACCACCCTCGTTCCCTGCCAGCAAGCGACCGACATTACCAGTGGCAACCGGTTTCTTGTTTCGCAACGGAACGCACCGAGCGGAAGCGAGCCATCTTAGGGGTTGCGGGCGAGACAAATTCATAATCATGTTGTTGTAACATAACTTTTACAGCTTCCCACCGTGCGCCCGTTGTTTTGATGTTGCGCAGGGAGGTGTCAGAGAAAGTTTTTCTGTCCTGGCACGGTCCTGGCCACGGGAGGAAGGAGATAATCTAAAATATAAAATCACCATCAAGCATTATGACAAAAAAGCGGAGCCGGAGATAGGTCGAGAGGGAGCCATCCAGCCAAAGGTTAAGCGTTGGGCCGGGGGGAGGGAACCGAAACCGGGCAGGACGACCTGTCAGCTGTCAGAAACATTCTAGTCGTCCCCACCCGAAAAAACAACTTCCAGCGCAATCCATCGTTTTGGGTAGAAAAAAGGGCGACCCGGCCAGGGATTCTCCGAGCTCAGGGGCAACCTCAGGACTGTCTAAAGGCCTTTCTATTCGCAGATGGAGCAATCTGTGGGTGGCAAAACAAAATCACAGTGCTTGTGTAGGTCAAGGAAAGTAAGGAAAGGAGCGGCGAGTCCAATGTTGCCCTGGCCGAGGATGGTGCCCTGGGATATGGTGGTTTGTTGGGAAGATGGATGGTTTGAATATGGTACATGTTTCGTATTCTGTTTTACAATTTCTTTTAGAATTTCGAACACGGAGATCCAGGCATTGGCTGTAAAATTAGCTTTCAAAAGATATATTAATGATTTCCAACAACAAGTTCCGAGTGCGCCGAGTGATTTTTGACACTTTCATAGAACACGCTCTCTACATTCGCGCGGCGCGTAAAGAAAAGAATGTAACTTTTACGACTTCTTTCCATTACGGAGCCCGAAATTGGGCGCCGACACACTCAGGGCAGGGCGGCTGAAACTCAATTAATGATTAACAATGGTGAACAACCGGTGGGATGACAAACAACGCGGGAAATTGTCAGTATTGTTTGAGCTTCCTTCTCAAGACAAGCGGGACGCCGTCGGGTGTTGCCAAGGAAGCATTTCCCGGGGGCTCCTTGGGGAGGCGAGTGGTTTGCCTTTCAGACTGGAACCTACTATTTGCTGGTCGTTTGTTGGGGAACGTCCCCCCGAAACCACGCGCCGAGCTGTCCGGGCAGATCGACCGGGATGTACAGGATGTGGCCGGAAGCGGCGGGCCGGTTATTTGGGGTGTTTGTGGTTATGTTCTATCCATCCAGTTGGTTAATTGTAAACTTGCTGGCCCTGGAGGGGGAACGCCAAACCCGAAGCGTGTGGCTGAATGCTGAAATTGTTTCACTTTGGCCGGGTTCTTCCTTAGGAGCGCCTACGGTTCGGTGGGAGAAAGGATAACGTGGCGGCGATTGCGGTGCAAAGGTTAACACATTGCCGTGACATTACCGCTGATGGGAAGCCGTGCAAGGAACGAGACATAACTGGCCCCGATGTCGGGGATAGGGGATTTCGCTCTTACCCGAAACACGGTGAAGACGTTTCCGACGTTTTCCGTGGAGATGGTCTCGAACGGTGAACGGCGGAAATGATTTGCGGAAGTCAATTTAAATACGAATGTCGGTGGGTGGTGTGTTCGGGGATAGGCCCTCCTCGTTGCCTGTGTTCCGGAAACATGGTCCGTCGGAAGCATCCGACCGTTGCTAGTTAGACGGTGACAAAAACGATTTTACGAGAAAATAATAACATAATTTATCACCCTATAAATCATTGTCGACCGCCGCCAGCCTCGAATTTAGTTCAGGAGTTGGCTCGGGATTTTTCCACATACTGCCACGCATTTTTGGCCTCCGTGTGGTATGTCACTGTATCTCGTTTCAGGTTATGTTTATGGTCGCGCCTGCATCTAATCATGATTTAATGCAACAGCACGGCGTTTCATTGATAATATCACCTTGCAATAATTTAATCTTTTCAAAATGAAATCCTGCCACAAATGGCTCGATTCTTAAAGTTTCGAAACAGTCTCGTGTGGTGGCGGGCCCAGGACTGAGAACGGCCACAAATATTCAGCAACATCGTTTTGTGCTGGCCAAACAACTCAATCCGCCGGAAGCTGTTTACCTTCGGCGGTCGGCGCGCGTATCATGTCATGCGCATTGCGAGGAGGCGGCTGCCGTGATGCCGTGGGGTAACGTTGTTTGTTGCGGCCTAAATTACATTAATTTTTGATCAGCTGGCTGCTCGGTTGCTGCTTTTGAAACCGGGCGGCGGACGGACAGACAGCTCTCACGTAAATCCGGCTCCCGGTTTCCTATCCGAAAGCATATGCTTCTCTCGTTTATCACTCTGGCAGCAGCCCTTTAGCGGTTGCTGTGGCCTGAGGAGCTCTCAACTGCTTTATCTGGTTCGCAGATCGCATCGGTTATCAGCACGTCGGCCGGTTGTTGGCAACAACACTCGGGCGGTGTTTTGAGAGGCGATGGAGGCGAAAACATTGCACAGTGCAAGTTGCAGGTGATGCATGCAAATTGGTTTAATTTCACGCCTGGCTAGACGAATGCATGGCCAATCGGAGTGCTTAATGTGAACCGGGTGACTAATTGTTGTTTTTTTGTGTTTCTTCGAAAACACACATTAGTTCCACCCGCTGACGATAAGGTGGGTTGAACTCATCGCACTTTAAATAGCGCGACTATCGGGGCCTTGCAGGTGGCCCGTTTGTTTTGATGTTTCATGCGCTCAACGATTCGACGACGTCGGGCGTCGGCTCTGTCGGAAGAGAGTGGCAGCGATAAGGTTCCGCCCAACGGCAAGTTCTTCGTCTAAGGGGATTTTGAAATATTAATATGAATAATTGTTTCCTTCTTTAATTAAGCCATGTTCTGTTTGAATAGGTCTAAAATCTAGGGTCTGTCTAGGGTTGATTGTAAACATTTGACTAACGAAATTATTTCTATTGTATCGTACTAATTTTCTGTATGAAAAACCTCGAATGCTGTCTTGTGGTTGACATTGTTTGCGTGCCATTTATTTACCTTCTTCACTTTTGATTGTTATTTTTGCGATGTCGTTCCAGCGTTGGGTGGTAATGTTATGTTTACACAGCTCTACCCACAGGCCGCTGGATTCGTGTTGCCTGTGATGGTTTCTGTGCACCCTTTCACATGGATCCTTACGGCCTGGCCATGTTGTCTCGATGTACGCCGCGGTCAACAATCGGTGGGCGGATGGTGATTGAATTTTAAATGATGTTTCATCATCCACGGGAGCGCGTTCATCAGCGTGTGTGTTATTTTGCATGAACAGGCACCAGACAAAGCGGGGCCCGAATTGCCTCAAAAGAGCATCCATCTGTGAGTCTCTTAGCTGGCGGTAAATACAATTTGGCCATATGACGAAGGATTCGTTGCGTTTTCTTTTTTCTGCCCGTTTACCCTTTAACTGCCTGTGGGGAATTAAAGGGATGCCTCACGGACTGAGCGATTTGCATTCTCCATGATCAGAAATGGAGAGCTGAATTTCGTACCACTCATAAGTTATTCTTTTCGATTGCATAACTTTGTAGTAAAGTTCCAACCGTTCGGCAAAATCTAGAAAGTGTTCAATTCTGCCACATCCCATGAACCATTGAGTACGCCAGAGAACAAGAAGTCAATAAATAAATTATGTATCGGCATCCCGTGGACCCGTGCAAAAGATCGACCTATTTTATGAGCTTTGACCGTAAACGCGACCCACCTTTCGGAAGCGACAGTATTTAGGGTCACATTGGATCGTGCGTAAATCATTTTAAATTATGGCACAAGGCGAAGACCTTCCGATCTTTCGCGTCAGACCTTGCCATCGGAGGCGCAAGTGATGCTCGGCTTGTTTTCGCAAAGGAGATACATTTTTTAATGTCCTATTTAGTGCCGTACCGTGTTGGTTCCTGTTTTACATCTAGCGCCGCGAAGGGAGAGATCGCCGAGTCCGACCGTAGGATTGTGTGCCTTGGGTTTGTCGATTTTTTGCCTCCTTAGCATAACGCATCTTCAAGCGGAGTGAAAAATAAATATTTAATATACGGGAAAAGTGCCGTCGTGTGAGCTGGCTGCTCCCTTTGCCGACATCGTTTATGTCGGTGCCTTAAATGCGGAAAATTTCTCTCCGCTGACAAGCTTCCCTGGGGAGGACGTTGAAAGGTGTCAGATTTATCGCCCGGCATTCAAACTCAATTGTGCGCCTGATATGTGTTTATGATGACACCAGCCCGGCGGGAATATGGTTGTGACAAAACGGATTATCTATTTTTTTCCCCCACTCAGTTCGTTCTCGGTTACCAACCCTTTCTGGAGTTCCCATCCCGCCAGGAGTGTCTTCGGGATACTGGGGAGAGAGCTTTGAATATTAACGATCGATAGTGGTGCTGCGTGTAAATGATATCCTGTCGCTGGCGATGCTTCCGTGACTGCAGTCGTTCCGTGGGCCGGTCTGCGCCAGGATCTGCAGCAATCGGTTACACGGACCACAATGTGTCCGTGTTGTCAATTAGGTTTGGTTCTCCGGCGTAAACGAGCGTGAAACCGAAACCGTCTTCTGTTTGCATGGAAATGAGAGGATTATCTGTATGTTTTGCCGCTGGCCGGCCCGGACCCCTTAAGACCCACACCCGGGGACACGGGTACGATTATGTTAAATTTCTCCTTCTGCTTGTCGAGGAACTAGCGCAAGGACTGGAAGTTGCGTGTCGCCAGTTGTCTGCTAGACATTTAAAATTCTTCGCCCTGGTAGGGTCTGTAAAGAGGAAATGCTGTAACTTCTTTGCTAACCTTCGTTACTGGAGCACCAGCTTGCTTGGGCCGGTATTTGCATAATCTTGTTCAATGTTCTTGTCGATAGTGTACGGCCGTTTTATGCCCTGTTTCTCGCCAAGCGACACAATAAGCTGGTTAATCCGGGCAAGTTCACAGTGTCTGAGTCAATATTTTGATACTCAATTTACCTCGTAGCGATGTGATTAGAGGATCGATAATTTGCCTCTTAGTTGTCGCCTTAGTCCTTGCCATATTTTGGGTCGAGTCATGATCTGGGCCCCGTCAGCTGTTGACGTGGCCGATGCCGGGTGTCGAATAAGTGTGGCTTTCAAGGTCGGATAAAACGGACTTGTTATTGTTAAGTGCCACATCATAGTGTAGTGGAAACTTGCTGCTGGGTCTCTCCCGAACGGAGGCAATCAAACTTCAGAGGGACACGCAGGGAAAACATAGAAACTCATTACAAATACTGCCAGCCAGCGGGGTGGCCACGAATCGCACGGGAGTGCTCTGCTGTGATGCAGATACGCCGTTCCGGAAGCCGTGTACCCTCCGACGGATTCGTTGCGGTGCTAAGTGCGAGGCCGAAGTATGTGTCGTCATTGACATTCCCGGCACCCTGGGAGGCCCGTGTAAGCGGGAGCATTTCGATGCACCCCACGGGCCTACGGGGACACTGTTTGATATCTGCCTCGTGGTTCCGAAACATGACCGTTGATAAACCCGCGGGAAGGTCCGCATGGATCCGTTTTTGCTGGCTCAGCACGAAAGCGCACATCTCAACGTTCGCCCGTCCGTCACCCGGGGTGGGCCTTGGTAATCAAAAGGGATTGACGCGTTGTTACGACGTCCATCGTTTGATAGGTAGGATAGGTTGTTAGAAGGACGCCTTGCGGCGCTCCGGCCACCACTAGGTGGCGCTGCCCCGGGCGATAGACCTTGTGAGGACCGTGAATGAGTATTTCCTGTCACAACTGAGCGCTGCACTGCATTGCCTTGGGGCATTTCTTAAGAGGTTCGACCGAGCGGGTTTTTCCACAAGACAACACTGGTTCGATTGAAGGGTTACAGAGGAATCGTATTAAACGAATTCTGTCAAATTTAAATTCAATGCCGTATCTCGTAACGGTGGATCGGACATCTGCCAGCTCTGCCCGGTGGCTGTGCTCCGAATTAAATCAGATAAGATCATTGTTCGCGAAAGCACGACAAAAGCCGTCTGTATCTGACCGACTATAAATTTCCGCCAGGCAGCCGCACGATCCCTATGATTCCTTCGGAATGCTAAGCATTCTTTTCCGTTGGCGATTGTGGCAAGTTTAAAGAATACCTTCTGGCGTCTTGGGACGCATTTGGCTGGCACTCGGGCTGGCCACTGCACTGGCTGCAGCCGCAGCAGCAGCACACACAATTCGATCTTTGGCGCATGGTGCTGAGAGAAGGAGAGAACATAAAATCCAATCGCAGTGGACGACTGACTTATCGCCCTTCTGCCAGGGCGCATGTGCCCGTCTGGGCGCCTGCTGCACGGGAAGGGACTGCTCCGTGCTCCGTGTCCACGTGAAGGAGATTACATTTTATTCGTTTGCTTTCATGGTCCACTTTCACACAAACGCCAGTAATGGTATCTGCAGGAGTGAAAAATCCGGGGAAATAAATGGCACAAAGATTCCTCGGAAGCGATGCGGACGCGGACGGGCGCACGGGACGAGGGATGCCGTTCGTGGAAATAGTTTTCCACTTTAAAACATTTATTTTTCGCCAGCGAGATAAGAGAAGAAAAATCGAATAGCTTTCCGCCAGCAGCAGGGCAGCTTTCCGCAGGACATCGAAGCGTTTGTGAATGGGCTAAAGAAGCAATCTTCGTTTTGTACGAGTTTCCACCTCGCCCAGCGTGTGTGTGTGTTTGCCCTGTGGCCATGTGTCTCTCGATGGTCCGCTTGGGAAAACCGGGGAAAATAGGGAGCTAAAGCGCACTCTTTGTGCAAACACAAATAAAATATAAATGCTGTGGACGATTTCCGTGATCCTTCGAGCTCGTGGTGGTCGTGGCCTCCTTTCAGCCCTTACGGTGGTGGTGGGTTCGAAAGGGCGAGCGCATTGTTCGAAATGCGAAAGCTTCGTGCAAGAGACAGAATGGGTGGCAATTTCCAATCCAAAGAAATGGCATCTCGGAACCGATTGGGAACCGATTGTTCGGCCCCGGTGCACGATTGATAGTCCTGGCACGCACATCTCCACGGGCACTTGGAAGAAATCAATTTGGCCCAACATGGGCCAGCTTGCCGGAGCAAAAATCCCATTCCGACGAGAATGGGCTGCGTCCAGGTGAGGGTTTGGACTTTTCCTTTCAGATAGGTGGATGAAAAATATCTTCCCATCGGTGGGCACTTACTTTTGATAGTGATACCAACGATGGTTGCTCCGTGATCGGGTTCTCAGTGGGATGAAGGCATAGGTAGGTTCCATTGCACTGTAGAATAGCTTCTTAGCTTGGCTTAGTATTGATAATAATGAAATGAAGTTAAGGTCCATACTGGTCACATTAAGTGACAGAAGCCAACGATTAGAAATAATCAGCTTTGAGTCTTTTGTCCCTTTTGTGAAACGTGTGCACAATCGTCATACGCCTGCTTGGACCACAATTGATAAATGATTTGATTCGATGGTTTTTTTTTTCTCTAAAATAATTATCATTCCTCGTACCTCGGAAAGAACAATCTGTGCATGGAGGGCTCAATAAAAACCCCTTTGCGAAAAATGTAAAACAACCCACCATCCGGCGAAACATCCGTATTTAATGTGCGAACAACTTTATTATGTCATTATGGGATATGCTCGGAAAGCCGGGAATCGGGAAACAATCGACCAAAAGGCTTTTCAGCCGTCGCAGGATAGAGTGGGGACTCACTTCGGCTGGACGGGCGGCGGAAACCGGGGCCATAAGGGAAGGGAACAAAGGAGGGAAAGTACTGCTGGTAACCCGGCGGCCGAGGAAACGACCGATGTGTGGTCGCTCCCGGTGAAGCATATGCACGGTACGGAGCGGCGATGGTAGGGTGGTAAATTGAGCATAACCTCGCCTGAACGACGGTGGCCGCGGGATTATCCTTCGCGGGAATCCGAGGTGGTCGGTGGTGGTGGTGGTGTAAAGGGGACACTTTGGAAAGCAACTGCTTCTCTTTGCGTTGTGGTTTGCGCACTTTTTGTTTGGCGCGATGCATGTTGTTGCCGCGTGAAACAATAAAAAGGAGGTTTGGTTTGCAATAAGAATCGGCAGGCAGACTCTTGAGACCTTCTACAGGCGATTTAAATACCTCGATGGATCGTTGCGAATCGGTTTATTTTGATTTACACGATTTATTTGATAAGATTACTCGTTATTCTTATTTAAAGTATTTGTTGGCCTGATTTGTCCTCCTTATCAATAGTTTTCGTACTTTGAACCTTGGTTCCTTAGTTTTATTCTGATGTGACCTTCTTCGAGCTGAGAAACTGGATTAATCAAACGTGGTGATACATGTTACTAAAAATGCCGTCCTATTATCATAGACCGTGGCCCATAGCGACAGATCCGAATGGCCTTTCTGCTGGCTTCTGATTCCCAAGCTGCCGCCGTTATCGGTCTCGTGTATGACTCTCAGTGTCGGGTCTCGTTCCCGCGGTTCGATCCAATGTTTGTTACATAAAGCGAGTCATCGCGAGGCTGTGTGTTATCCATCGTGATGCTCGCGCAGAGAGCATTTACATCCCGCGTCTGTGGCCCGATTCCATTTATGTCTGCCCCGGGAACGCCAGATATCACCCGGCGGTTCTCCCCCCTCATGGGGTCCTTCGGTTCGCCACCGCAATCTCCGGCTTTGGCGTTTCATTTCTCACTTACTCCACTTGTTTGTGCTGCTCTCGCATCGCCGTCTGGTGACAGCAGATAGTCCCGGGAGAGATAAACCAGCTCGACGATTGGGCCACAAAAAATAGCACTTTCGCTTCACATACCACATAAACGTACGTGTTTCTGTGTGCGTTTGCCGACATAAAGACGCATTCTGTTCGCCCCCCGAGTTATATAAAAATGTATCTTCTCGACACATTCGCGCAACTTCCACGCCCATAAGGGATGAAGGATGTCGGCGAATGTCGGCCCCCCCCGCGTTACGGAAGATCCCGAGAAGGGATTCTCCGGTTTTATGGTCGGCGTCAGCACACACAGTCGTACGCGGAGAGTGTGTGCCGAACGTGACTGGAATGCAGAGGCGGTGGACCTGATGTTCGGGGGGGTTCTGCTCCAACCGAAGTCACACCGGCACACACACACACGGGCATCGTTATCAGTAGCCCGGTTCTGATAGCGGCCACAGTGTGTTTGTGTGTTGGCTTCGCTCTGTTTCGCTCTGGCAGACTCCATCACGGGTTGGCCCCAGATCTCACCGCGGGCTGCTCATCTCCGGCGATGAGCCGAGATTCGCCATTCTCCTGGCGAGAGGATCCTTTTTGCGCACGCTCTCCCCGGAGTGTCGGTGCGGTGCGAGATGGAAGTGACAGTCGCAGGCAGGCCAATGCATCCTATAGAACTGCAGCCCCGGATCCGGGAGCATCCTCTTGTAAATCCCGCCTTCTGCGGCGAGAGATAGACGACGGCACCACAGTTCTCGCGCCCGCTTCGTGTCAGACTCGGCCGATGCGCCTCTGTGGCGGAGTGTCCTTGCGCGGAGTGTCCTTGCGCGGCATCGTCCTGCTATCTGGCGGCATCGCGTGCATCATACGATTGTGGGTTGTCTCACGCTATCTCTGTGTGAGTGCCGAAGCGCCGTACTGGCTGGCCGTGTCACGAACACTGTGTGTAGCGCGATCGGAGAGGAGGAGCCAAAGCGAACCGTGTCCTTCTCCGCGCTTCCTTCCCTGCGCTTCCCATCAGGGGGTTGCGCCGTCATCGCTTCATCCGGATGACATCGTCGGATGAATGTATGTTGGACGGATGAGTTGTTAGATAGTGAGTTGGGAAATTGTTGCTAGACAATGTGGCGCTATTTTCGGGTTAATCAACAGCAAGCTAATGGTTGACCACCAATAAAAAATATAATGTTTTCTACCGTCACTTAACGGTGTAAAAATAAGTTGCTTTCTTAACAAACAAATGAAACAATTGAAATTTATCGAAATGGTTAAATATTGCTATTATATTTGACTCAAATTTATCAGCTAGACTCAGCGAAAGCTCCAAAACGAATGAAAAGGATCCACAAGGCGAACACGGAGCGACCGGCACGTTCTCCAACTTCCACGGCACTGACCAGCCAGTATCCTTTTGACCTCTCGGCACCGAACTGGTCATGAAAGCAACGGCTTAATATCTTGTTTTTTGTTGCCTGCAAAAATATTGTGATTCGATATTGATTTTGGCATCCTTATCGGGTTCATTTCTGCTGATCATCCGGAGCAGAACGTTCATGATATACGTGTGTTTGTGAACAGCTTGAAAGAATGAATTTGCCCCTAGGAATGAATTCGACCGTAGGAATGAATTTGTCCGTGAGAATGAATTTATCCGTAACGTATGCGTATGTATTGGTTTTGCGCGTTTTTGGACGTTGTTGAATGTTGGGAAGAACTTTGTTAGTCTATTCTTAGCATCTCCCCCAGACAGACAAACCCGGCCATCGCTCGTCGCTCTCTCTTCCGGTGTGCGTGGTCTTTGATTCGGTCGGTCGTGCTCGGGCCCGATCCTTGGCTCGGTTCGTCCTTGCTGGTTCAGTACGTCGCTAGCGACGGAGTAGTGTTTCGCCTTGAATCGCCGAGGTTTGTGAAGATCGACTGTCGAATGTTGTTGAAAATTAATGGAAGTTTCTATTCAGTGACAACTTGCGTGATTTTTGCGCTGCGAAAATCAAAGCTCGTGCTGAGATACAAAAAAATGTTCAATTAACGTACGGAACCGGTGATGTAAGCAACCGACAATAGTTAGGGGTTAACGTGATTCACCAACTTCCTTATCGTACACTATTTAGTCGATCAATTCTGGTGGAGTGAATTACAGTGCAGCTCCCCGCGTGTGTGTGTGTGTGTGTTTGTGGCGAAACTCGATTACTTGTGATTGCCGGCAGATCGTATCCTTTGGCTGTGGGTGGCTGTGATTTGGTGGAAAACCTAGGGGCCAGCATTTGAGGTGAAAAGTGGAAAACCACATTTTCCATGCTATGGTTGATGTGCAACTAATGATGCCAGGTATGGGAGTGCGTCCTATAGTTATCGCTGCATTCGGGGGGCCGTGGACGGATTTTAGCAACCAAACCTAACGGGAGGACGATGCTTTAAATGTTTGGTGACTTCTTCGAGGATATTCGTGGCGCTGTTGGCTTATTATGTGAACTGCTCGGTCCTGCTCTTCAGTGTGATTAGATTAAAATTTATTATGATTAAACATTTCCTTTTCACAAACGATAGGACCCACTGCGCACTGCTCCTCATTCAATTTGGCCCAACGCCGCTCGGTACCCACCGAATCTGATCGCCCTATCGTCTGTTTAATCGCTCCACAATGGCTTGACCGTTATCCGATTTGCATAAATTTCCTCGTCCCCGGGCCGGGCGTGCGAAAGGGCGTTTGCAGTGGGCACCGTTTGAGCACCCCGCTCGTAGGCAGGCTTTCGAGTGATATAGTGGTAATTAAGGTTTTCCGATGGTGGACGGACCCGCGTTTCACCATCTTTTGGCCGACGCAATTTTTATGATTGACTAATAGAGAATTTTCGCGCGGTGGTCTTTTCGCCATGTCTTTGCCCTCCGAGGTCCCGTGTTTCTGTTCCGAATCGGGCGCCGGAATATAACTTCTTTTGATTTTATGTGCCTAATACGAGCGTGCTTGTTCGGTATGAAACCGCTAATGGTAATAATCGGGCGGTGGAAGGAAGCCCCTTCGCTTTATCGGGGGACCTCCTTTGTACCGCCACGGACCGCGATGATCGCGCCACGGGTGTGGACGATTAATTGTTCGGGGACGACCGTTCGCGGTGTGCGTGTGTGGTTTATTTCGGTTGTAAACGAGTTACACAAAACAGGTAAAACTAAGTGCGATATTAAAAATAACATTCACCACCACTGGTGACCGATACTTTCCATTCCATTGCCACCGCGCCACCGCGCTGGTTCCGTGACAGATTCAATATTTTTATGCTCGACCGTTCATGCCTCATGTTTACCGTTGTTGCTTCAGGGCAGGTCCTACCCAAAAAGGAGCTTCGGGCGAACATCAAAATCGGAACCTGATTAGGCGCCAGTATCGTGTGTATGAATATGAAATTTATTACCGCAATGCTATCGTTTTTATTTGCAACATAGCCCCCAACGGGAGGCAACGGACTGTTGCTTTGCATTGCCCTCCCACTAAGGAGGGCAGCTTGGATCGTACGGTTCGTCCTACCACAGATTGGTGTGTACTGCACGTGCCCCAAGGGTACTGTTTCGCAATGGCCAGCGGGCAATGATTGGGGCAATACGATGGAGGGCTCCGATAAGCTATAAGGATCGGGTCGCTCGAATGCCTATTTTTGCTCAACACCTTTATCAGCAGATTAGACGCTCGGTGGCTCATTACACTTGTCGCGAGTGTGCAGGGATCCTGAGACCAGTGGGGCTTAATGAGAAAATGGCAAACGGTGCTGTGCTCGTTCCAATCGATGATTGGTGCGGCTCATTTGCAAATCTTTTAAGACCCCCTAGCGGGCGGGGGGCACTGAATAATGGATTACACAATAATCGCTTACAGCGTTCGAAAGCGCCACGTGTTTTATGAGTGGCTCCATTTTTGTGGCTTTTTACGATTCCGGTGTGATTTAACACTTCAAGAGAGGTTTACTGCGGTCCTTCGAAAAATTTGCAAGGCCCATCGGTGGGTCATCAAACCCACGTGGCGAAGGTGGCGAAGCAAAATGCAAACATCGATCGTGTGGCTGACCGAGCATCCTCTTCAAACCCTAGATTGTGGAACTAATGCGAAATAGGTTTATTGCACTCATTTTGCGGTGCAGTAGAACGAGAATTTTTTATTGCTCTTGCTGGCGCATCCTGTATTATCTGGCACTAAGTACACAAACAATGGACGAGGCTGCAAAAGGCTGCTCTGCTGTGTTGTTGTTTTATTTGCGTTCCGCCGAACCCGAGCCCCGGCGTCAGAGCAAGTCCGAGCTCCGAAGATCCTGAATAAACATACGCCGGAATGCGAGAACGCATAAAGGCCGCTCTGGCGCGCTGCAATGTGCGGGAAAACAGGAAAACCGGTATCCTGCGCTGTGGTTATCATTCACCGTCGCTGAACCGCATCATTTCCGGTTGGCAGAGAGACAAGCGAAACAAAACAACAGAGATAGGCAGGATACTCCTCGCGTCGCGTCTTTGTTTTGTTGTTGTTTGGCAGTGCACGAATGGTACCTTTTTTTGTGGCTGCTTCTCTGGCTGGACGAGAGGACGATCGCCGGTGGATCCTTCGGGGCGACCGTGCAAGAAGGCGTCTTCGAAAGCCTACGAGTCCAAGGACAGGTGAAGGAAGATAGAGTTTCTCGTCGCATGATCACGGACTTGACACGATTCCGGACTTGAGTGCGGAGTTTTTGCTGCGTTCCTCCAACAGACATATTGAACAGCGCACCACACAACGCGTGATGCGTTACAATCGAAAGGAAGCCTTCTGTTTCCGCTTTTCCACGCGTGAAGAACAAAATAGAAGATAAAAAAACAGCCAGATAAACTAAACTAAACGTCGTCAGAGAGATAAAAAGAAATAAAACCTCCGGCGTGGTCTCCGACCACAGCAGCGCCGAGAGAGTGCGGTTTGCTTTCGATTGTGGGACGGCACGGATGAGGCAGGGTCGTCGGCAACAAAGTGGGTTTGGGTGGACCCGTAGGGGTGGGTTGCGGGTGCACAGCACACCCGCGCTGTGGTGATGATGTCCATGAGATCATGAGCTATTTGTGCACTTGAGAGATTTAATCGGACCCCGAAGAAGGAACGGGAAAAAGAGACAGAGCCGAATAGAGAGATTCATATGCCTTGAGCACTTCCGATTCCGTTGTCCGATGTGGCCCTCTTTTTTACATTTCGTTCGCTGAAACCAGATATGCTGCAGCACGGTGGCGTTGTGAAGAAATGGAACTGAGCTGCCATCCGAGCGTTTGTCTGTCTTGTGTAGACCAAGACGATTCGTCCAGACCGAGGTTGATCCAAAATTGGGATCCACAGAGTCTGGTGACAGATTTCTAGCCGCTATATGTAGACGATGCACGATTAGAACCGCTCTCAACCGCGGTGCTTCATTATGATAACACTGCGTTGCTACACTGTAGTCCCGGTTTCGCGCCTTTAGACACACCATGGTCATAAGCCGAAGTTGGAATCTTCGCGTGGCGCGTCGATCGAAGAAGCAGTATCAACTTCCAGCGGAAGAGGTCTTATCTTGGAGCTATTTTGTCGTTGTTTATTTTTGCTCCTCGTGGACCGCGTTCTAAGCATCGGCCGTGCGCCTCTCAATAACTTATGCCCACAACATTGTCTCGTCACGCCGCTGGACGGGCACTTGTCTTATGCGCGCCCGAGACACCCGAGAATCTTCGGCCACGGCTCTCTTTTGGGCGCATCGTGACCGCGGCGCAAATGGTTTGTTTACTGGATTTCGGGGCAAAAAAGTGAAACAAAAGCAGCCCTGGAAGCCTGGATGCCTTTTGAGGCGCGCGAGTGTTAGATGGCCAAAATGTATTGTTTTTGTTTCGGGTTTTTGGTGACACGGCACGATTCGGAGTGTGAGAGGCAGCTCGATCCAGGGACACTTTGTTGCGCGCGTTTCGTACAACCGTGGCAAGTGCCGTTGTGGTTCATTCATGCCGTTGTTGTGTGCTTTTTTGCTACAGAGTTGCGCTGGGAACTGTCCAACCTAATAATTAAATTTCGGGGCAGACTTTGTGTCTGTGTTGTCGATTTGTTCGTTCGGTGAAATTATCTTTAACGCGAGAATTGTCCGGCAGGAATCAAAAGGAAAAAAGTTTCGCTTGCGAGTCTCGAAGTAAGAGTTGCCGTTTGTCGAAAATTCAATCAATCGCCCAACGTAGATCGAAGTGTCATGGTCCGCGATCGCGGGACCCTCGCTGTTGATTAGGTCCTTTTCCAGTGGCAAACCTTTGTAATTGGGTCCTTTATGGGGTTGCTGCACTCGCCAGGCATGGCGGTGGCGCCCGTGTCAGTGACGAGGGCTAAACAAACATTTTCGGGCAGATTTCGGGAAGACATCGACATCGCACAGTGAGAAGTGGCAAACCTTCTCGGCAAATCCGGTTCACACCCTCGGGGGCCTTGGGTTGGGTCTAAATGTTTACCTCTGTTTTGTCCACCGCTTCTGTGTGCCGAGCGTTTTTTATCACTGCTCCGGCACCAGAAGGATCTTCGGGAAGGAACCGCGCGAAGAGACTGTGAGACATCTTGATCGAACCGTTAGGTTGAAGGGTTGATTGCTTGTTCCGTGTTCCGGGTTTGCATCGGTTGCTCGGTGTGTGCCGAGTCCGATTGTCTCCGATTTCCCGAACCCAAGGACCAGATTTTCCAAGTTGGCTTGGCAAATCAAATGCCGTTCCTTGATGCGATTTGGCAAGATCCGTTTTCGGGGCGCGCCCCGTTCAGCGGATCGGTGGCCGTCGGGTTCGGATTTCACGCCGGATTAACGGTGGCTTCCGCAGAAAGTTGGTTCCACCGTTTCTACCGGCACCCTTACACCCGGGCACCGTGTCGAGGATCATCGTTCCGGGGTTTTAAGTTTCGCCCGGGGTCCCTCGGGTGGGGTTTAAGAAACCGATATTTAAATGTTTGTTGTTTGCATGCCGCTACGTGCTTGGTCCGACTGTCGTCGGTAAATTAGAATAAAATTAGTTTACCTTCGAGTGTTTGTGTTTAAATCGGGTTAATGCGCACGAAGGGAGAGAGCGAGTCGCGTGGCTCGTGCCGTCGTAAAATGTAGCTTGACTTTTCCCGGCCCTTTATCCCTTTTTTCGCCGTGGTGTGGTGGAAAGCTGGCAAGTGTTAACGGTTTTACGGCCAAAGTGCCTCAAATCTGTCGCCGCCGCAGATCTGGGTGTGAGGTCATGTTTTCTATTCCGGCTTTTCGGTGACACTTTGCAGCCGAAAGATGGCTAAAGTGGCTTTGGGACAACCGCACTTGTTGATGGCAGTGCCGCGCGGCCAAAGCGGGTGATCTGGCATGAAAAATAGGTCAATCTCTTGGCTTTATTTCCTAACATCTGCGAGCAATCGGAACCGTCGATACGGACCTAACGCCTCACCGAGATGAGTCAGTAGAGTGAAGTGCTAAATGTAGTGACAATCTCGTCCATAGAATTGACGCAGACCAATTACGCGCACCCCAAGAACGGGGGTTTTTTGTGGGGGGCCATATGCGGGCCTTGATGTCGGCGCTCGGGCGCAACTCGAAACCAGACCCGAGGACGTGAACCCGCCCGAGAGGCGATCGAACGGCTTCAAGTACGCGTGATGCGCACCCGCGTCGTTATGGCTTTACGTCTCGGTGCGGGCCGGGATAGACTCCAGGCCGATGTGGCGGGGTCGTAAAATGATTTTCAAGTATGTGACATGTTGGGACATCGGCATTAACGTGTTTACACAACCGCGCGCTCTCAGTGGCAGAGCAGAGCAACGATTATCAGTTCTTTTCTGCTCCGTATTGAAGGTCCCCGCCTTCAACTGGGCCTCCGACGCTAATTGACACCGGAGTCTGGGGACATTAAATGAATTTCTTCCAAGCGGGCGGGGCGATAGTAAAATTTTGAGAACGTCTTACGGCTTGGAACTACGGATAGTCTCCGGCCTTGATTCTGATCCCCTTCTGCCTGCCAGGAGAACGTGGATCGAAAGGCAAGTGATCTTCACACACGAAGAACTGGGGGGAATTCATGTTCGGGGCAGAAAGAGCATAAAGTATTAAACATTATTGCGCTGTCTAATAACGCTAAGCGTATTGGGGTTGAAAGCGCCTTCTAACGAATCCACTGGATGAAGTCATCACACATCAAATCCGTTCATCTTCGCTTTGGGGTTAGAAATCTCAGTAATGAGTCAAGTGGCACGATTGTGTCGAGTGGAATGGTTTCGTCCCGAAAGTCCATCGTCTTGAGGCGTTTGTTGCTGCAATCCCTTATTCAGCCGGCTACGGTTCTGTGCTACCCGTTCCAGGCATCAGTGGCGACGACTCAGTGGCCGCATCCCGTGGACTTCCAGCGAAACTCGAAGTGCCTCCCGGACTGCAGGTGATACCGATGAGCAAGCATCACGAGCACGGTCCGCCAGAGCTTAGCCTCCCGTCGGCGCTCCACCACCACCACCTGCTGCCCACGGAGGATGATGTCCGCGAACGACTAAAGGTGCGGCAGTATTCGGTGGCAACACCTTCCAATTCCTGGCCGCATTTTCCTAAACCTCTCTCTTTCTATTTTGTAGCTACAGAGCGCGGAACAGTTCCTGCTGCAGATGGCTCGACTCCAGCGCCCACCGCCGGACCTGGACGTGCAGACGGGGTCCGTGGTGGCGCTCAAAACCATCCCGAAAGGGACCCAGTACGGTCCGTTCGTTGGGAAGCTGGTTCGGGACCCGATCGATCGGCGGTACGCCTGGGAGGTAAGTTGCGGGCTGAAACACGATCAAACGAAATCACGCGTGTGTGCCACATGACCCGCTGTTCCGGGTCGTTAGACGTTCTGGAGTGCCGACTGGAAGATAGATTTCCAATTTCTAGTCAACGACTGCAGTGACTGGAACCGTTAACGCATCATTAAGATAGTATCCTCTCCAATACGTTGCACGTTTCCTCTGTAGCTAAGTGAGTTCCTTAAGATGTCTGACATGTGCCGATTGCTTCACAATTTTTGTCGGGTGTCTCCGCTGCGAACGCGACAATTACTTTCCAAAAGCGGCAAATCTGTTTAACGGCCATAACTCCTTTGTGCTGCGGCTGCGTTTTGCTGAGTTTGCGGATTACAAGCCTCAGCGGAGACGGGTGTTTGCGGTACACTAATGATCGTGTTATGTTGCCCGTTCTTTCTGTTTCTATTTGCTCGCTTATCGGCGAGGGCTGCCCCCGCTCGCTCGCTCCTGCGCACGGGCGCCTCCCGTGGTGCCGTAATAACTTTGATCTCCCATTTTTCTGTCGCTGCGGAAACTTATATTGAATTCAGCGGCAACCATCCGGAACCGGGTCCGGAACATGGAGGCGTGTTTGCGGAAAATTGACACCGCACCGTGGCCACCGCGTTGTTCGGGATGGGAATTTTCACGGCAATCAACAATCAACGATGATTGTTGCTTTTTATCTCCTAATAGAGTCACTAACAGCAACGTCCTTATTCGTTTGCGCTTTTCTACCCGACCTGGCAAATTCGGTCACCGAAATCGGTGTGAAACGCGCACACCACGAACGCGAAGGATTATGATTTTTGCGTTGCCCTTTTTTCTGTCCCTACTCCGGATTATGTTGCGGCCGGTGGCGGTTGTTGATTGCCAAAAACGGGTGCCAAATAAAACAGTGGGCTACAGTGTTTACCGTTCGACCATTTGGCTGTCGCCGATGCGGCCGGCAACGAATCTGTTCTCATTTCGAAAGATAATGTTGTAATGGGCTCGTACCACAGCGCAGCACGTTGCTCATTTGGGTTGGGTATCGTTTATGGTCGTGGTTTTCCCAAATTTGGAACTTCCGCGTGTTTACCGCTCGTATTACGAATGGGCACCCAAACGGAGCAAATACGATCGTCCTTGTATTGGTTAGTAAAAAGGAGTCTGATAGGTTTGTTTGTGCAACAGATTTTCACGTTTTACTTGGAATGAATAAATTGCCCTCGATAGTGCGCACAACTGTTGCCATTTTCTAACTATAGTACTTTTCGAGGGCAGCTAAATGCAATTCGATTCGCGGTGACGCAACCAACTGCTTGAAGATGCTTCCGGAAAATGAAAGGTGCGCCTTAATTGCTCCCTTGTTAATTGTCACAATAACCGTGTTCCAGTGATCAACTTTCTTCGGTGATCGAAAGTGTGAAGAACGAATCGATCTCGGCTTCGGACAGATTATTTCGATGGTTGCGGAAATATGCTGCCTCATGCAACGGCATCGCTGAACCCATCGAAAGTTGCATCATTAATAACCACCTTGTCAAATTGCGCACTTTTTGCGCAAACCGAGCCATGAAAGGACGTCATGCACGGTGGTGATCCCAATTTGCAGCCAACGGCAATCAGCTGAAGATAGCAAATTAAAGCACCGTTTGGAGGGGTACCTTTGACGCATCCATCCATGAATGTCAACCTCAGGTAGCGCTTGGGTCCTGCCGTCAAGGTGTCTTTGCGGTACCCTGAATGTGTCGTTGAAGGTTGGTAATTTTTGCACGCTGCTCCTGGTGCTCATCTTGCCGGCTGCGCAGCTTCCGTCCGTCCGTTAATTATGGACCTCCGGAAGTAGTTCCGTGGCACGGCACGGGCCGAACATCGAGCGACGGAAATTGGATTTTGGGTTGACAATCAAAGTGACTCACGGAACGATAAGAGCCATTGCGCCGTTCCGGAGCAATAGCGCATGTTCGTTCGAGTGCTCCGATGGGCTTTTGTCCATTGTTGGAGGTGATTTTTGTGGAAGCTTCTTCCTTCCTTTCAGCACCGCCGCAGTATTACCGTATCGGGGCAGCGTAACCGGAGCGGCGACTTTCCACACCCAGGTGATGATGATACGGTGATTGATGGTCCGAATGGACATCGAGCTTCTGCCGGAGATTGCTATCGATCTTCATCTAATTCCGCTTAAGCCCTCGAGGGATTCCCGACCCGCTGAGGGCCGCGATTCCGGGGGACCGGGACCACGATTGTCCGGAGTATCTCGACGGTATGATGGACTGACCGCGTACTATTGATGGTTTGCCTGTTCTTTTTTTCTTTTTTCGTGTGACAGTTCCGATAAACGATTGTGTCACAACAAACAATCGAAATACCATGGCGCACGGTCGCCCGACCACGATTGCCATACCGTTGCTCATTTCGGTTATCGAATGCATACGGCCCTCGATTTACTCGGATGGATAAGATTGTCAACGCGTCTTCAAATGGGTTTTTATTGATGGCGTCAGCGGTGGCCGGGGTTCGGTTGATTATGATGTTGCTGTTTTGGCGTGTGCGCGACAATCCATTCCGGAGATCATCGTCATCGTCCGGGCAGGAAGATTGATTTCCTGGCGACAGCAAGGTTCGGTGGGTTGATGGAGTAGGCACGGTGGGCTTTCCGTTTTCTTCTTCACGGGGATCCACCTGATGGCGCGATGGCCACCGATTGCATGCCGACTGTCTGCTGCTCGCACCTGCTTGACGCACATGATTCAGTCCGCCAAACAGTTTCGTCCGCCGACGCACCCTTTCACGTGGCGAGGTTCGATTATCAAATCAATTATTGAACGTTGGCCACCCCCCGGGACGGCACGGGAGTGGCAATGTGCACATTCCGGCGTCATCATCCACCACCGACAGCGGCGACTGCGGTGAATCGTTTTCCGGTGTAATCGTGCGTAAAAAGTTTCGGATAAATCAACCGAAGCCCGCAAGATGCCGGCCGTCATGCAGATCCTGGCATGAGCCGGCACACGCGATTACAACTGTTATTATTATTATTGCTTAATCATTTATTTGTCGGCCAGAGAGAGCGAGAGAGTGATAGAGGCTGCCCGGAACATCGTCGGCCGTGTGTGCTGTTTCTGATTGCTCGCGTATGAGATTTATGATTTATGTTTCCCGGTCTGATCCGCTTCAGTGGGTTCCTTTCTGGGATGGTTCGGAAGTGCCAGAAAAAATCCGGATGGTCTGAGCGAAAGCTAGAGATGATCTAATCACCCATGGCGTGATATGTTGCAGATAACGATGCAGAATTGAAGGTCTTATGGGAAATATTAAAGAACAATTGTTTAATGTGGTCCCGGTTTTATGATCCTGGACCCCCTATAGGGGAGAAAAAACACTCAGTTCTTTGGAGCGTTTCGAGAAAAAGCACCTCTAAAGAAGATGTTGTAAAAGCACTGCGATGACATAAAACACTGTTTTATGCCCTGCGCACCATGTTTACAACTTGCCGGCACTCAGATTTATTGATCAGCACCGTCTGGTTAGAATTACGGCACCGTGTGCGATTTTCCTTTTTTTTCTGTGACACACATCGGTCCAATTTTTACGATGGTCAACTTTGCAGTCGTTGGTTGGGTGGATGATATGGCACAAACTTGCACTTGCCAGGAAGTCATTTCTGGGTAGCCAGAAACAAGCAAAAAAAAGGACCTGGAGTGATAAGCTGGTGGACAGCAGCGCTCTATGTAACGAGGGGGGATAATCACGGCAGACACAAGAAGTAAATGGGCAGCAATTAACCTCAGAGAGGGTGGTGGTCGGCTAAATTTTCCACCGAACAGGAAGCGGACCGGTGAGCTTGGGTCACTCACATACACCCATAAAAAGCAATAAACGATAAATCATAAAGCAATATCCAGCCGCGTCAGTCGCACGCACTTGACCTCCCCGACAGCAGCGCGACGGCGTAACAAGTCGCCGAGGATAATCGGCCCCGGGGAATGATAGTGAAGAGGGCGAGAACTCGGCCCAGGCGTTGCGTCTTTGGCTCCTGCGGGGAACAGCTTGCCAACCGGGCAATCGGCCAAGAATATTAGAATGACAGTGAGGGACGAAAATATGTTGCACGACGAACCAGAGAACGTCGAACCCACCGAACCGGCAAAGGGATGAAGCCATCATATCTCTCTAGCGGGCCCAAACTAGGGTAAGACACCGGGACCGAAACACGCAAGCCCTGTTCGGCCCTGCCCTGTCTTGGACTCCTTTCGCATCGCAAGCGGTCGACGGTGAAAGTTGTGTAATAATGTAATAAATTTCTTTCGCCAACCCGCAGGTCCCCTAAAGCGGGCGAACTTTCGTCAGGTTGAGGTTTTTCCCGGTCGGTGGGGTGTAGGGCAGACCAGCAAAAACTCCGCCGGTCCTAAACGGACATTTCGACGTCCGGTCGGTGGCGCCCGCCCGGAAGGATAGAAAATCAAGACACACCAGGCCCCTGGTCGCTATCACCGCAACATGACACAAACACATTTATTAAGATACTTGGCCGGTCGGCTAGGGTTTTTGGGCCCTTTCCTTTTTAGGGGGTTTCATGGGCGGCGGCTTGACGGTGTCCATTTGGTGAAAAAAGAAAAGTATCTTTCGGCCCCATTACGGGGCCCAGCGGTAACGTAACGGTCAGTGCTGCCGGTGGTCTGTGCGACCGACCGGCAAGAAGGAACCACGGGCACAGCACAGTGTCCTTCGTTGTCTTCGGTAGCCAAATGGCGTTTGGTGGTTTTTGGCGGAAAGAAGGATACGACGTGTCAGCAACATTTGCGTTTTTGGCGCTCGAGTCTAGTGGTCCTGGGTTGTGGGTCCTGGCCGTTTGTCTTGTTCCTCGTTGGCGGGCAGTCCGGATGTATCACTTAGTCACCGCAGGGTGGAGCAGCAGCAAATAAGAGGACACCTTGTGGTCTTGTTTGGGGTCATGTTTGCTTCTTTTTGAACTACTCACAACCTATTCGAATTGTTTGAAAAGTGTTTTGAAGCAAATAGTTTAAAATCAACCTAAAAATTATTGTTCACTACCGAGCGAATCGTTGAGAAGAGTCCTTTTTTATGGCAACGCGAATGGCGGAGAGTTTTTTTGCTGCGGCCAACTGCGAAAATGAGCATAAATTACACACACACAGAGCTTAACTACCCGGTGCCCCTCGGGCTGTGCATCCATCGGCATTCACCTGGAAAATAGTTCCGCGGACGGACGTATTTTGCGGTTGCCGCGGCGTGCCTGGCGTGGTTGATTTTCCGCGCCCAGCATAATTCATCATCAAACCACAAACGCACACACTTTTGCGGCCGCACGCAACGCTGCTTTGACAAATTATTTAAGACGGAAAGACGCAAAAAACGCTGCGCCTTGCTGGTCGGTGGCCGTTTCGTTTTAGGGTTAAATGAACAATGTAATTTTTTCCGCGCCTTTTTGCGCGCCGTTTAAACGCGCCGGTGAACGCGAAATAAAAAGTCACCGTGGAGTGGAAAATTAAAATTAAAAAGTTGCAATAAAATTATGATTAAAATTTTATGCTTAAAATGCTGGGTGCATCCAACCGCACTCGGTGACGGGACGGCCCGCGCCATTACCCTGCGCCCACCAGGTCACCGCGATGGCGCGAGATGTTTTTTTTTTGCTGGCCACACCAACCAACCAGTTGGGAGGTCTCTATTGTGAATTGATTTTGGTTTCGTTTTTCGCTATGCACTTTGTGGGGAAATTTATGTGGAAGCCCTTTTTGGGGGGACCCTACGGATCCGCGGGCCGGGGTACTTGGTACCCAACGGTAGAAGGTTGGCAATAATGATGAAGCGCCCGGGGGCTGGCTTGATCTGTGGGCCGGAGCAACGCAGCCAGCGCAACATCAAAGGCTGGCAAAGTTCTAGCTGTTTGTCCCTTCGCTGCACCTGGGGATGGCTGCGTGATGGACAATCGGTGATTGCGGGCCGCAGTTGGCTCGTTGTAATGTGAAATATTAATTATGTTTGGACCGCACTTTCCCCGGCACAGCCGAACGACATAACTCACCGGGGTCCGGGGTTTTGAGGGTTTGTAGATATTGCGGGACCTTCACCAACGACGGACGGAACACATGAGTGTCGGTGTAGTTTTGTCACAGTGCTAAAATTTTAATGAGTTCCGAGTCCGCCGCTGCCACCCTCCGGCAGTGGACGGCTTTCTGGCTTTCTGGCCCCCTCGCCGCCTGACAACCTGACTTTCGGTCCACCAGCACCGGGATGGCTGTTGACAGGGATGAAAAATAATTTACGCCTCAATAAATCGACAATGGCAACGGCAACGGCCACAGCCACAGCAGCGGCAGCAGCATGACGCGCCTTGATATGCTGGGTTGGCTTTTATGTGTTAATTGCTTCAAAATGTGACGCCATTTATTATCATCCCGGCGCCAGGAGGTGGACTATTTCGAAAATGGTCTCGCGTTCCGCTTTAATTTAAATGCATCCGACGCCGTTGGGTTGGCACAACATTGTACGGCTTGAGTTTAACGGTCGAGAAAATATACATTTGCTGCTGAACCACAGCACGTTAAACAAGTAGAAGCAAGTGGGTCCCAAGAATGCGTAAGACAGAAGCTCACGAAGGTCCTAATAAATCACTAACGTTAACGGTTACACGCAGAAGCTGACACGTCGCGACGATAACAGTTTGATTGACAGATGAGCCGTTATGTTTGGCCACCCGAACGGGCTTCCGTTTGCGGCCGTTTGGCCGCTCGGTAACGCGATACTTTCGGTGCCTTCGCTGATTGGTACGGGTCAGCGGGTTGTGGCGCCTCGATCGGGGTGTGTGGTTTGAGTAAGAAAAGCGGCACACAAGTGGTTTGAAATTAATCCCTTTATTCAATCAATTGATTTGTTTGGTTGATTTCTTACGAATTTTACTCTTCCTAATTAAATAATGCTGCGAGAAACGTTGAGTTCCGAAGTGTCCGGCGTTTCTTAAAGGCGGGTTTTGAATACGGCTGGTCATTCGGGTAAATTGTAGCACTGACCCGCTGGGGCTAACATTCTTCTTTGAACAAACTGTTTGATTTACGGAGAACGAATGTTTCTTCGAAGTCTAAAAGACTGAAACGTCCTTGAACCGCGCAAAAAAAAAAAAGAAATGGCCTTCAAAGACGGCCGTTTAGAGTGTCGTGCCCGGTGAGCCCGTCATCCCGGTGGCAATCCGAAACCAAAACCCGATTTATTACAGCTAACGGATGGGAAAAGGATGACGTCTTCAGCTCAATCAAGCAAATAAATAAGTAAAACCCCCTAATTTGCCCTCATAAATGTCGCTGGCGCCATTTTTTTCGCCAATATTGGCCGATCTATCTCGGTGGTAAAACGAACCATGGATCTAACGGATCGAAGAATCCTTTTTCGGTGCAAAAATCCGCTCCGAATGGCTGGGCGGAAAGGACGTAGCTGCCTAATCCGGTCCCGATCCGTTCACTGTGTCTTCGATTGAGTTGTCAAGGTGGCTCCGGACCGGAGGAATCGAACACGAACTGCAGCCGCACGCACGGTGCCACCCGTAAATAGTAGCTTTCCCAACGCAGGAAAAAAAATGGAACCGAACCTCAGATTAACGCACAGCTGAAGATTAAATTGGTTGACGAGATTTAAGGTCGATTCGAAGGTGCTGCTGTTTCGGATTCCACTTCCCAGTCTGGCCATCCTCTCGGCTTTTCTTTCGCTTCACTCTCGCCCGGGGCTTGTCACTCATCCCCAGGTGTAAATGAGCTGTCCCTTGGCGCAGGGGCTGGATCTTCGACTTGGACGCTCTACGGGTGAGAAAAGGACACTACGCAGCTATCTCCGTTCGGTCGCCTACCGAAGGGGCCCCGATCCCGTGCGGTGTCACCATGAAACCACCGTCAATTTGTAGCGGAAAAACAGATCACACCACTTTCGGAAGCCACCACACGGTGGACTTCGGTAGGTCCGCTTCCGAGCCGATCTATCTCCTCGAGGGTTCCGATACGTATCATATTCTGGTATAAGGTCTCTGTCCTCCCCGGTCGGCCGGCCGGGCTTTCCGAGGGATGGTGTGAATTTGATGATTGACACTTAGCGTTAGCGGCAGAAAGGGGTTAGCGAGGGCTTTGCCGGAGATTGGCCAGCGCGAAACAGGGGCCGAGAAGCCACCCTGTCCGATGGGCCTATCAGTGTCTCTCTTCAGTCGAATTCACTGGTCGAATTTCTGGCGATTTTCTCAGATAAAAAAGCGTCGACCAAAAATGGGTCTCCTTTTCGTTTAGCTTGAGTTTTGTGAAAAACGGTCCTTTTCGTGTCCGTGTCCTTTTTACGGTTTTCCATTTTTAAATTCCATTTGCATTCGAAACCGTTCGAGAAAACGGAGAAAAATGAATATTCATGTCTACCTGCGTACGGACGGGTGCATTCGGTGCGTCTTCTTTGCGCGTCCTTATTTTGGTTCCCTTCCCGACCGGCGGATATTGGCACCGAACGCCGAGTGGCGGTGTGTAAAGGAAGGCTTAGCTCGCTTTGCAAATTGTCACCATCATCGGGGTGTGTGTGTTGGCCCATTGACACCTCTCTCGGCGCACGTACTGTTTGATCCTTGACCGGGGCCGGGGTGGGTTTTGTTCGCTGAAACGATTCCATTCCGCTCAAGGAGATGCTCCTACTGCTGGTCCCACGAGATCTGAGGCCACCCGTTTGTGGCATTACAAAGGTGTTAAATTAAACGGAAAATTAACGTTGAAAAGCCGGCACAGGAGCGCACTTTCTGCAACTCACGGTGACCTGGTCCTAGTGCCAAATCATGACTTTTCAAAGAAAAAATGCAACCAAATTATACTCATCCAGTCTTCCAGATCTATTTCGCTGGTTTCCGGTCAAAATTCCTTAGAAATTATCCTTCGATTGGATATCAATTACTCGGCCGAAAGGGAAGATCGGCTCTCCCTCCGGGAAACTGTCCCGGTGCAAACAGATTGTCCCGGCCCAGCAAAGCGTATCCTTGGAAAGATTTATCAAACAACTGTGTCCGCCGATTGGCCTTATCGGAGGCGGACCCGGAGACTAATGTGGGAAATATGTTTCAATCACCGCCCCGTATCGGGCGTATCGTATCATAAAGTCGCTTCCCACTTTAGCCCCGGGAGTCATTCCGCAGCCATTAGAGTTCCATTCAGCCCGAAATCCCCTGCCAAAGAGGGTGTCATGGCTGTACCGTTGGTCCGTGGTGTTGCTCAATTTT
The DNA here is from genome assembly GCF_943734635.1 of Anopheles cruzii. Classification (NCBI taxonomy): domain Eukaryota; kingdom Metazoa; phylum Arthropoda; class Insecta; order Diptera; family Culicidae; genus Anopheles; species Anopheles cruzii. Next base: position 84,878,755 of record NC_069145.1, read on the forward strand.
GATTAAATTACCACCGCTTGGAGTGTTTTTAAATATGTTTTTCCCCTCTGTGCTCTCGGCGGTCGGTCGCCCGAGGCGGCTCGGAAGACCGCGCACGGTCACGTCAGCTTGCACGTGGGCGGATGGCCCACAGCAATCGGGACAATCGGGGGTTCGTGCTCGATTTCCTCGAAGGGTTCTCGTGATGCGTGATAAACTGTGGAGAAGTCAATCAGGGAATCAGGGTTCCCGCGGGGACGCACAGCCCACGAGGGGTGCCACTTGCCCGGGGTTCATATCGGAAGAGTGAGCGGCGGTGGCTCTGTTTTCCTTTCGCTTGGTAATGGAAATTAGCATATCGGTGGGTCCTTTCGGGGGAAATAGAAATCGTTTCCCAGTTTGACCTTCCCGGCGCTCGCTGCACTCTTGAGATACACGGGGCAGACCGATGTCTCCTCGTTGTCGGCCACTCGAACTTCGACGTTTAACGGTTCGGTTCGGGCAGGGAACCACATCTGATCGGTAATTCCGGACAGCGATATGAATTTTTAATACTGTCGCGCCCTATCTCAGGAGAGCAGGAAAAACAAAACACAAACCACAAACTGGCAGAGGACGCCAATGATGAGGCCGCCGATGGTGTCGCAACCTCCCAATGGGAACAGAATAATTATTGATTCACTTCGGTTGACGAAGCAGGCAACGGATGACGATTGACAGCTTCGGATTGACAGCTCTCACTGTCCACCGTTGCGGAGAAGCCAACAATGGAACACTAGTTACCGGTGCTATTGGGGGTTTGATATGCAAATTTACAAAATTAGATTACAGAAGCTGCTTACACCACAAACAAGGCGTGATAGTTCGTTTCCATTTTCCCACCATAACTGATGGGTTGGGTTGATTGACAGAACCCTGCCGTACTTCACGGGGATCTTTGCGACGAAGCATGAGCGATGACCAACGATGACCATCGTGGCGTCCAGATTTGCTGGACAACTATTAATTGCTAGCAATTATTTTCCTGTTCCAGGCAACCAACGGAACGGCCGTTGTTAGCATATGGTCCCGAGAGGAAACGCTGGTTGTCTGCGATTTGTCGCTCACCGGAAGTCGGGTCCGTTCCGTCACAAGCTGCCACTAAACGGATGATTAGCGTGTCCCCCCGCTCGTTCGTTAGTTTGTAGCCAGCTGTCAGCGTGACCTGCAACTGGGCACGATTTTCTTCGGATGGAAATAAATTTTCCAACTTTCCAGCTCAAGACGACGCCAATTATTGACGGTTTCGATGGCTTCGCGACAGATTTTAAAACACGTTTTTATGAAGCGTTAAATTCGTTTGCTTCCCGTTGGCGGGTTACGCACGGAACTCGAACCGGAAGGAAGGACCTAGGTGGAACCTCTTGTTTACACGGTAAACCAACGCCAAGGACGCCACCAACGAAGGCGCTTGACTTGTTGCCGGGGCAAGCAGTTTGCCCGGGACCCCCGGGGATGCCGTTGCGCCCGTCATTATCTGCCATGAAGTGGCTTCCTAAATAAACACTCTTGACGGCTCTCGAGGCAGAGGCAAACACACACGCAGCGGCGGGAAAGGATCAACATACACACACACACTCGGAAGGATGCGCCGGGTCGTTGTGCACCCTTTTTGCGTCACGCATGACTGCAGTCGGGTGCAGTGCCCGGCGTAGTCTAACGTACGTTTGGGCCGGGGACCGCTGCGGTTGCCTTCTTGTCTTTCCTGTTGAAGATGCACTCATGAAATCGTTATCCAATAAGCCACCGCTAGTGGTTACGCGTGGCTGCGCTTGGGAAGGACCGATGGTCCCTAAAGAGTGACAAGGCGATGCATTTAATCGAGTGAAGTTGACAAAATTTCATAAACGGTTAGATCAGTCTGATTCGAGAGCATCCCGAAGAACCTCGGGTATAGTTCCGACGGTCTGGACACGAACGATCGGAGTCTTTGTTAATGAATTCAGCGAACGTCAGTTTTATTCCGTCACGCCTATTTGGAGCAACCGCCACCGGGGACCGGGAAAAGCGATCGGCCAGCAAACGCAAGAATCGACCCATTTCTTCCCGGCCGGCGCGCCGCATAATGAGCTCCCGGGGACCGGCGGACATCTTGGCGTCCTCCGGACAATGTCTTCGATCTTGCTCGTCGGTGTTCGTGTTCCGATCGTTAAACGCCCGAGAGCGCACTGTGGGCCGGCAGACGATGATAGCTCACGTCCCACCGACGGGCCTGTCGGTTATTGTTACAATATCACGTACGAAGATCATCTTTCTTGTGGATCTCGGTGCGTCTCGGCTCGGTCGGGGTTTTGAGGCCACGGCGCGGCGGGTTGTATCTTTCGCATCTTCAAATTATAATTATTTCTTAAACATCTGTGAAAGAGGCGACGGACGGGCGGGCACCCGAAGATAATCGTGTGTGTGCCTTTTCGAACGTGCCGAAATGCCGATTGCTGGCGTACAGATAAAACCGGAGCGCAGCCGATGCTGTGGTTTTGTCCTACATTCGGCCCTGCTGCTGCTGCTGCTGCGGCGGGTCTCTTCGATTTCTGGCCGGTCACGCAACTCCGGTGAATATGGGCCAGCCTTTTTTGAAAGGTCCTTCCCGGTCGATTGTTCATGAAAATTAGATTACACATTCCGTCCGGGTGACCCCGGGCGGACCTCCTTCGGACAAGTCCTTCCTTCAGGTGGTGCGAGCGAAGAGAGCGTTTTGCTAATCTTTTCCCGTCTCCCTGAGTCGACTTTCCGTGTCGAACAAGGCGGGTGAGACAATGCGCGCCTTACACTGCTACCGATCACTAATCTACTCGACGGGATGGCCGACCGGGGGTCGGGGTGTCCTCTCGGGGAAGGATCAGGATCCGTTTCTTCACACTCGAGGATTATCGATTATGTCGAGTCCGTCCGAGTTGCCGGATAGTCTCGGCGAAATGTGTCAATCTCTCGGACTGTGTCGCTTTGTCGGTCAATCGGTTTTTTTGTTGTTGTAAAAGTTCCAAAAACTGTTCGCAAGGCTCTACTGGGGCGCTCGGAGTGTCCTGGAGCTACCCGTCGGCCTTGCAGTCGGACCGAAGACAAAGGCTGGACCCTGTCCTTTCATCCTTCTCCTCTCTCTGTCGATGTGTTGTAATCCTGGTTTTCATCGAAAATTAAATTTTAATTTGCTTTCGAGCCAAGGGGAACGCGCAGGACCCGATGCCGGCCGGATATCGGCGAGCAAAAGGTGCCAACAATTTTGGTGCCTGACCGAGGACACGCTGGGAATCGTACGTGTCAATCGGCGCAAAAGGACGATTTCTTTTACGATTGGTTCAAAAAGGATGGTCCGAGTGTGAAAGGAGATAGCATGTGATGTGCCCCGGTTGACCGGAGGGTGTCCGATTCTGGTTCGTGATTGGACAATGGCGTTCGACATTTTCCTGTTTTCAACCACCGTACAAGTTCAGGTTTGTCGGCGATGAAAAAACGGAAGCAGGAAAAAGAGGGAATACCGAGTGGCCAGAGTCAGTGAAAGGAAGGAAGGATGAGGCGTTGTGACGACACGACAGACATGCGCGAACGCTATCTGGGTTCAAGCCATCCTGCACGGAGGAAGTGTTGGCTAGCTTCGTCAAATCCCGACTCTCTACGGACGATGTAGTGGTTCATTCGATTCGATGCTATTGAATGCATTTAATTAAATTAAAATAATTTAATAATAAATTCAAATTTAACTAATTTTTTAAATAATTTTTGATGCGCGATTCCAAAACCGGTGATCTAGTTGAGTTTCCGGAACGGATGGTGTGTGTCTTGGCTACTTGCTTGCGCGGTAGTTCCGGGAACGGCCGCATGGGGCGCTATAGTCGGGTTTCGAAAAATTAACATTTGGCATCTTTCTTGTCCGCTTTTTTCAGGTGATTGATCTGGACGTCCGCGGTTGGCTCGATGCGACACTGGAGCCGACGAATTGGATGAAAAACATTCGCTGCACGTCGAGCGGGGCCGAAGTGAATGTGAATCATTTCCTCAAAGATGGTCATGTGAGTCGTTGAAGTGTCTCCGTAGAAGCTTCGTCGAATCTCGCGAAGCCCACTTCGCAAGCTCACATTATTAATGCACTTCGTGTTGTCTCTGTTTTTTTTGTGTGTTGTTGTTTTGCTTGCAGCTGTGGTACGAAGTGATATGTGATATCAGCCCCGGAAGGGAGCTGCTGTTGCGCCCGAAGGTTCCTCTGCATCCGCGCGACGGTCAAGATGAGCGCAGCGAACGTGGCGGCTCTGGTAAGTTGACGACGCTTTGTTGGCCCAATTGCAGCTGTCCAGATGGTTTGTGATGAACATCACAAAGGATTAACATTGCCCCGGCCTGTGTGTGTGCCCTATTTAATAACTTCCCAAATAAGCCTTTGCTCGGGTCGCCGGCTCGCCGTATGCAAACGATCGGTACCGTAATAAACTTCTCACTTCATAATTCACGCTGCACTGATGGTGGACGAATTAAAAAGTGAGCAACCGGAGGATTAGGCCCAACTTCAAACGGCGTGTCACACCCGGACAATTAAATAAATCCACCGGTCCACGCGTCGGGCGCGTGCTCGGGATCGGTGTGGATCGTTTGGTGTGGTGATAAAGTTTGCACAATTAATTCAAATCACTTCCACTTTTAATTCCCCGCGAACCGACTGCAACTGGCGCTGTTCGGAGATTTTTTTCCCCTTTCAACCAAAGAAAAGGAATAATTTTAATCCTCACGATTAGATGATTATCGCGTGTCCGTTGGTTTCCGGCAGCACCAGGGCCCCTACGTTAAATGGATTCAGATATTGAAAACGCGAGTTGGTCGCGAGCGCCATCTAGGGGCGAGTATCGCAAGCGACGGAACCAACGCAATATGCAAATGATTCGAAGGGGGTTGCTGAAGAAATTAGTTTTTCAACCGTTTTTTTATCCTATTAATTTGAATCCAGTCCCTCGATTAGTGGCCACGCAGTGATATGGGTCTCCGGGTGGGACATTTTTTCCTGCATCTGGATTCTGTGTCTATCACCTCCGCTGTGATGTTACGTTGTAAAAAATATTTGTCTTTCATCGAGGTTTTTTTTAATGATCTTTACCATACTCACGGTTCGTTGTTTTGCATGCTTTCCACATAAATCTTACCCACACGGGTTTTTTGCTGTTTTTGTTCCTTTTTTTGTGGCTCACCCGGCAAACGATTGGGAGTTGCTAATGGAGTCGTTCGAATCGAATCGCCTGGGTGTGACATCCAGCGCTGGGCAGTGCTCTGGGTTCATCACCATTTCGTGAAACAAATCGATTGATTTTTTGCATGTTAGTGCTTTTTTCCGGAAGCCTGTTGGCACGTGAGAACATCCAATTTTATTAGAATCTCTGCTCCGCGCCTGGCCGTTATGTCATTTTAAAGATATAGATGTTATAGTGACTCGGGCCTCAACCATCGCAGGCCGTTGATCGATTTTTGGCCCGGGAACAGCTGGCCGGGCTTGGAAAGTGTCCTGTGCTCCGCAAGCGAACAGCATACGGTGTATCATTTCGTCTGCCCAGCCCTCATTTATCACGACTGCATCGATATCCTCCCGAAAGGACCTACGGAACCTATTAATCATCCATCCCACATCATCACCAATCCTTTCGGATCGTTCCGTCATCGTTCCGTCAGCATACTTTCGAGTCGCTGCAACACGGATGACCCAACGGGATGCGGGACCGCGCCGGAAGGGTTACGTGCCGGCGTATCCTGCACGGTGCGACCTTGAAACGCGATTCGAGTCCGCCCTTTGCACCACCACGCCAGAGACCCATTTTCGGTTAATTGATTTTGGCCACATTCGGACACGATTCGGTGGTGATTAGGGCAACGGGGTGGCCACCAGGATCGCACCGTAACGGAAGCTGACAGTTTATTAGTTGACGTAAAGGATTAATGTCGGTGCGGGCCGAGACCGGCACCCCCCGGCCTGGTTTGATGCAGTTCGGACGTGAAAGAAAAGGACACTGCAGCAAGGACGGCCCACAGGAATGAATTGCGACTTGCGTGGCGTGGTGTGTCGTGTGCGAAGGGGGCACCACCGATTGTGTGTTGAACCATCTGATAAGCGGGTGACAGTTACATCACCGAGACATCGACACCACGGCCACGGTGCGCGCGCGGAGTATTAATCTCTTATGCGCGTTGTGGATTTGCACACTTCGGAACGCGCTGCGCTTTTGTGTCGGACCTTTGGCTGTCCGGGTACGGCACGCACAGGAGTGGATTATGATTGGCACCTCGGGCCGCACTCGGAAAAAGGACACACTCGTCCTCTATTTATTTCCAACCCTGACTGACTGTCTAGCCTTTGTGTTTATCTTTCGATTACGATTACATGCGCCCCCGGCCCGTGGCACAACATGTGTTGAACATGATTGGCCGTGCGACACGGCACGGCACGGAATCGGAAACAGAGAGAGAGAGACAAATAACGGGGGCGCCGGAGTCCTCGTTTCTCGCCGTCGACACGAGGGTCGACAAGCCAGGCCGGCGTGGACGAGCGCCTAATTTCACACAATGTTTAGGGGATTTACGGTGCTACCCACCTCCGGGTTGACGCGCGTGCCATCGAAAGCCATCGAGGAGTTTTTACACCCAACCTAAGCCGAGCCAGCGGGACCAGCGGCGATGCGGTACGAGTCTGCGCATCTTCCCTAGCCTTCGGAAGCCCCTGGCTGCGGGGTGTAAATTGATAAATTATGTCATCGCACAAATGATACGGCGAGAAGGAAAAAAATCCCGAACCCCGAACCGAGGGTAGCTGGGCGCGTGCACACCCATCCCAGCGGATCCATAACCGATCATTAACAACGTGATTTTTGACGCCAGGATGCCGCTTCCGAATGCCGGGTTCCAAAGATCCTTTTGTCCCTGATGGAAGGCAGGGCAGGAGAAAGGTCCACACCAACAGAGAGAGATTAAAGGTCGCAGATAACCACCACCGGTTGATTGTGAAAGTTGGCTGCAAAAGAAATGTTTTGCTAATGCAATCGCCAACATCTCAATTTGGACAATTGTTTTTAAATGCTATCGAATCGATCCGCTCGGCACAAGAGCGGACAACAAACATATGATTGTTCCGCGGTCCGGGTTCCGTTTGCAACAATGTATTCCGGTGCAAGCAGGAAGGTCCTTCAATTATGAGCACCGACAGTCGGACACGACAGTCGATGGCGGTCACGAGTCGCGTCCCACTATCAGCACCGTTACATCTCGGTTTTCCTCGGGTGGAGCGATAGCGATTGGGTCATAAATTATAATTTTCTCAATCGTCAATAAGGGTGAGCTGTGCACCACCATTACGGTACGGTGTACCGATTTTTGATGACCGTTAATGACAAACTCGAACTAATTCCTTCGCGATCCTCACGCTTTGCCCGGGCGACACCGGGCTTGACCCACCCGGGTGGGCGCGATCCGGGGCAAAGGTTAAGAGGGGAGGGTGCGATTGAAAAGTGGGAAAGCCCGCATCTGGTTTGGGTCATGCAATTTTCCGCACGGGCACGGCTTTCGGCTTCTGGACTCCGCACTCCTGCGCGGAGGGCGGGTGATATATAAATGAGCAGCATTAAGTGTTACACGTGTCCGTGTTGCGGGACAGGATTTGTCTTTTGTGACGGCAATACGCGACGCCAATATTAGCTGCTTCGACGAAAAAGGAAGTATTTCGTCGGCAGACCCCATACGGCTAGGAATTAAGCGCGGCATTAAGCTGCTTGCGTGAGGCTGAATTCAAAAACTCATTCCAAAAAGCCCCACAAAGCACTGTTCCTCCGACAAAGCGTATTGGTCCGTTGGTCGCGTTGGGTAAGTACCGGGTTACCTTCTCAACTTTGTCGCGCTTGGCTGGTCACGGCGCTGACTTTGCCGGCCTCTGGGGGGGTCACCGCGGCAATTTGGAAGCCCACCGTATTTTAGCCGTTTTATTAACCTCGAGCAAACGGAACCATATGGCGCCGGGCTCTCTGCATTTCTTCTGCTCAACGTGCGGCCTCGTCAGGGGCCTTCAAAAGTGGCACAAATTTCCAAACAAAACTCACGCTACCTTCGTAACGGTTTCTGTAAAGCGAACCACACAAATTGTGTCGCTTAACGCGTAATCCGTTTTCAAATGATTTGCGCCGACTGCGCGACCCTATGCTTATCACCCGGGTTGTGGGTTTGCCGCGTTTTCTTTACTTCTTCCCCTGACAACGCCGGGGTCTGATCGCGATCGCGATCGTAAAGAAAGGTACGAAACGAGCAAGTAAATTGCGATAACGAAACGGTTCTCCCACGACACGGGGGCAACAAGCCACGAGCTACTCCATCGTGGGGTTCGAGCGGAGTACCCGCGAAAAAGGCCATTTGTGGCGGAATTCGGAGGAGGGTTTTTTTCGCCTCGGCCCGCCTGGTGACTTACCGTGTTTCGGGATGTTGTTTTTTTTTGGTTTAATTCTGTTTTCCTGAACACCCTGATCTTCGCGTAATTTTTAGCCTCTCGATCCTTGCGACACACCGACCCACGATCGCGGGCCACACTTTCTCACGATTGCGCGGAATGCTACCTTTTTTCAGGGCTCGGACTATCGTTCAAAATTTCATTTTTATGCTTTCTGCGCAACGTTAAAACATGTGCGATCGATAGTGGAATAATTGGGAACGGTGCGAAGTGTGTTGCCGAGGGTCACACGGCGAAACCGGGCCTCAGCCGGGCCGGGGCGAAGCGTAGCAGGGAAACATGCGAAATGATTACGCATCCGTGCAAACAACGATCCGTACGGCGCAGATCTTACGCAAAACCTGTGTGGAGCTGTGTGTATCGGCCGGAAAGTTCGCCCTGTCGGAGGGCTGAGGACACACACAACCACACACACACACACACACACACACGGACAAAAACATGTCTGATTACACGCAAAACGTTCGTCACGTGGCAGTGATTGCTTATCTTGCGCTGCCTTGACGCCATTTTCCTGGTCGATGATTACCGATCGCCGCACCACGCCAGAAGGAGTCAAGGGGCTGTTTCGGGGCCTCGTGCCTCGTCGTGGTGTGCCGTGTAAACCCCATCACGACCAGGTTACGTTTTAATACGCTCCACGGATCCCGGCTGATGGTGGATGAAATCAGGAACACGGGGAGCGGACACCATTTGGTCCGGGGTCCATGGTTTTTTTTTCTTTCGCTTGTCCTTTCGCGTCCTGCATGATGTCCTGATTAAAAAAGCCAACCACTTGGAACCGTCGGCCCTAGTCGTCGGGAGGGCATTTTTGTGGTCGTTACGTTGCGACCGTTGACGCGCACAGGCTGCTGGGGCTGCGTCCCCCTTCGGTCGGTGTGTTATCCTTGCGCGGGCCGCAAAAATCAGGAAGTGAATCAGCGGTTGCAGCACCGAACACTCCGTGCTGCCGTGTCCGGTCACATCCGGCTTTGCCGTAGGAACATTAAACGCAGCACGCGCCACTGCCGTTCAGAGGTTAATTCACTCACTGATGATAAACTTCCTGTCCCGTGCCGGGGAGGGGCGTCCCACATCAGGGCCACTCTGACCTTATCTGTCATCGTTTGATTTACTCTCAAACTCCAGTCAAGCCCCGTGACGTGCGTCCGTTTCCAAAAAGTCCATTCGCTTTTGTTTCGGCTCAAAAAAGGGACTTTTCTTTCGTGGATCTCGATCCTGGACGCTGGTCCTGAGCCAGATTGAAGGCACGCTGCCACGCATCCTTGCACTGGCCGGCTGACCATGGAAATTAGTTTGTGGTTTCTTATGCCGACCGTTGGTGGGCGCATGAAAGGAAAACGGGTGGACGATTTTCCGTCACCATCGCAGGTTAAATGTGGGGCTTTCTGGTGGCCGGTGGCTAAATGGAATTCAACGGACCTTAATGGAGTGGCCGGAGACAGCATACGGTGCCGAGCATTGCAGGGGTGCATACGAAATAAACACCTGTCGGAATCTCTGAGCCGTTGCAAAGGATACGAGCGACGCCAAAAAGCCGTTATAAAACGGTCGAGATCATCCGATGCGGGTCGTTGAATGATTGCGGAACAAAGCCAATAAGTCACAAGGATCGTCGAAGAACAACATTTTTTCTCGAATTTTCAATTTTTTTCTGTAATTTCAATCAATGTTCATAATTCAGTGAGTATATTATTACAAAACTCCCACCGTTAAATGATTGTAATGCTGATCGATGGATTTAAAACTCATGTCATTACTTATTACGGAAATAATGCCACGATTTTGGAGCTTCCTTGCTGTGCCTTGTACATATCCTATTTTGTTTATGTTATGCGATGTACAAGACTACAGAGACAGGTAAATCTGACCTTGTTTACAAAAAAAATAATGGTATGTCATTAAGCGTATGCTTTGAAACCGAAGTCATTCTGAGCAACATTGCTCTGGACTGATGAATTGTTGGTAAAACTCAACTACAGTTACGAGGAGTTAAACTTTTCTTCCACAAACGTGCTAAATCAACATTAAGAAGCAAATAAAAGCGGTATTATGGTCCAGGGATGTATTATTTCGTGTTGACTCGAAGGCCTACCAAAGTTCGATCGAAGAAAACAATCTTTAATGAAGGAAAACGTCTCATTGGCAAAGATTCCATCCTGCAACAGGATGAAGCTTTATTCACACGGATTCATTGAAGTCAAAACAAAGTCTTGTAGATAAATAATGAATGGTGTCCGTCCGAGGGGCCTTTTCCATTTAAAAAAAAAAGCAATTCCGAAACGAAGTTTTAAGGTAAATCTTTGAACGTAACATTATCAACGTAAGGTCCACATCACAAGCCGTTGGAAACATTATAAGCCAACCCATCTGTAATTGAGGCAACGATCGGATCGTATTATTAAGTATCTGTACATTAGCGGACCAGGCGCTTTGTATTGAGTAAATCAATTTAAGGTCCAACTGCAGACCGCGCCTGTTAGTAACTGAGGCATTCTCACCAACGTTCGCGCCCCGTAAAGGAAACGATGTTAAAGAATATTTGATAGTAAGCTATAACTCACCAAGGAAGAGCCATATGGCACACCTTCGTACGAGGCACGGTTCTCACACTGACTGCCTTCGGGTGACCGCTTCGTGGTACAGCGGTTACCGTACCGGTCGGGCGCACCCCGTGAGAAAACCATCGCCCGGTAAGTCACCAGCGACGACGCTCAAGGACAAGAAACCAAGCGTCGCCATCTGACGCGCCCGGCTTCCCCCTTCAAAAACCAACCATTTGAGACCCGCGGGCAGTGACCGATCCTGCGCGGGACACGACAAGGAATTGGCCTTCCTTATGTTGCCGTCGGTGGTGTTTTGGTCCCGCTTTTGAGGGCGAAGAAATTGCAGCTGATGCTTGCCCAAAGTCTTCTTCGGGGTTGCGGGAGTTTCATTTATAATTGCTCCACGGTGCAATATGGGTCGATGAACAGTCGGTGAGGGCGCCCCGAAGTTCATGGATGAGTTGCGTGGGAACGGGATTCTTGCTCCTTGGGGATCCTCGCAAAGAAAAGCGTCATTCAGTTTTAATTATTATTCAAACATGCTTTTGATTAAAACGAAACACTCCTGTTTAATTTAACGTCATTCTTTATTAAAATTAAATTGAATACAAAATGACATCTATTGACGGCACGATAGTCTCACTGTCGCATTCACCCATCAATTGACACACTATTAGACACACCATAACCTCGGTGCGTCGAGGTGGCAAAGGTCAGCGACGATTCCCGGCGGCCGATGGGACAATTTCACGCCCGACGCTGCTCCAATGTCCGTTCAATATAGTTGTGTCCTACTTGCCACGAACAGGTACGGCCAGTGCCTCGCGGACGAGCCTTCTTTGTGGTGGTCACAGGTGGTCAAAACGGGGGGGTTCCACACCAAACGGAAGGACCCCATGCGAGCCGCATGCGTTACGTCGCCCGACCGTGTCCGTGCATTATTATCGTGCCGGACTCGCTCGCGCTTATGATTATGCGCGAAAAGTACGACAGAGACACGGTGCGAGGGAGACAGATAGTGCTGCCGCCACGGGGACAGGTTTGGTTTTTTCCATGGGCTCCCTGAGCCACCGGAGGTCCTCATCCTGAAGCGACCGGACCGGAGAAAAGGAAGCAAACAAAAAACAAACCCTATCAACTCCTCTCCAGAATAATGCTGCCACCTTCACCTTCGACGTCGGTCGGCGACGGTGTCCTTTCTCACCGATGCATATCCTTGCATCGGTGAGGTCGCCGAGTCCCTGTCCCTTTCTGACACGCCGGTGTGGCAGAGGAAGTTGTCGTTGTCGTCCCTGCGTGACTTATGTGCGCCCCAAGCGCGCGACACGAATGACTGCGTGCGAGCGCGCTGCGTGCGTTATGCCCTCCGAGTCCGGTAGGTGGACAGATTTCACGTTTGGGGGGCGCGGGGTGGGGTCGAAACGGAAGCCGAAGCACCGGACCGACGAGCAGTCCTGACGTTTGATGCGACGTTAGTTCCGGACAGTCCGGCAATCGGTCCGTAGGTGAAGACGTGTTCGGATGCACCTTTCAGAAGCTCCTCCGGACGACGCGAGCATCCGCAACGAGTGCGAGTGAATCCCCTCGAGAGAGTGGTCCCAGCGATCATCAAGTGGCCTTAAAGTGAGTTCTTGATCCAGAGCCCAAAGTGAGCCCAAAAAGGTGTTCGCTTTTCGATCAGACGGACGATCGCCTTTGAGTCTCAGTCCCAGAGAGCAAGCGACCAAAAACAATTAGTGACCAGAATCGATCCGACGCTCCGAAAGATGCCGCCTCGCCTAGGCTCAGGGTGGTGGTGAAGTGGTTTGCCCATTTTTCGGCACTCAAAACGCGTCCGGGCGTTTCGGATTCGAATGATTGATTACTGGCTGGCCGGTTTTGGGGTGTCTGCCTGGCTCGGTCCTGGCCGTCGGCGAGGTCTCGGGCGAAGGCCTTTCTACCCCATCGCCCGGTGGCCGCCCCTCGGCCTGGTGGTGAGTTATCTAAGCCCTCGCCCCGGCCCAGTCCGGCCACCTGTGTATTGGCACACCGAGAGGCGGATGATGGCCTCCGCGCCGGAGAAGAGAATGTCTCCCGAGATGCTGCGGCCGCTGGTAGTCCCCGGCGTGTGTGTGGAATGTGTGGCATAGATTAGTTTTCGTGCCTTTTTTTCTCCGAAGCTCCACAAAGGTAGTGTGCTGTCCACTCCTGTGACCCCGACCCGGGTGGTGGTGGTGGTGGACCTTATGAATATCTGTAGCAAATGGTCGGTGTCGGTACCGTTAGACGGTAAGATGCTGCTGTCGCTTCTGCTACCTCCTGGTGGCGCGCACCCTCGGTGGCTCACCTTGGGCCAGGGGTCCAGTCCACACACACACACACACACACGCATGTGAGCCCAGGCCAGTGATTGATGCGATTCAGTCACCGGTTTGTATCAACAAAACTACTGCTTTTCGAGAGCGTCTGTGGATCGGTTCAATCGGGGAGCGGGGTCCCAGGAGACCCAACCTTCACAAAAGGTTGGGCGGAGGTATGTGGTGTGTATCATTGCTTCACATCCCCCCCGTCGGAGTTGATCGATTATGCGTCGAGCGATCTTTTGGCCTCCCGCCAAACAAAGCCCTGTGTAGCTTCCAATTTCCACATTTGGACACTTCACTTACGGGGTCCAACGGCTTGGATCTTCTTCAGTTCCGGCGCTCCAAATGGAATGGAGATTGCTTGATGTGGGGGTCCAGTACAGAGGGGCCACTGAAATTCGGTGGAACACAAACCCGAGCTCATTCGAATGTTAATTTTGGTATTACCTTTTAATTCCCTGCAGGTGACGGCTCACAGCACAGTGAGGCGTACGAGGACGAGTACAACACTTCGGCCGATCTTGACGGTGGCCGGCACCAGCATCACCACAGCGGTAACGGAACCGAACAGCAGCACCACAGCAACAGCAGCAGCAATAGTAGCAGCAACAGTAGCAACACCAGCAACAGCAGCAAGGACGTCCGCGGCACCGGTGGCCGTCGACAGCGAGCCAGTAGTCGGGCGGCAGCGGCAGCAGCGGCGGCTGCGAACGGAACCGGAAGTGCCGACCAGGACGGTGAGGAGCAGCACCACCACCCGGAGGACGACGGTGACGGGGTACCGGACGACGAGGACGACGAGGACGTCGAGGGCAACAACACCCGGTGTATCGTCTGCGATCGCCAGTGTCACGATATCGATCAGTGAGTAGAGCGTAGTGTATGGACCCAACCCGTAATTTATTGTTTCGCCCCGGTCCTATTTGCCGTCCGCAAACACACGCGCACACCCCGTCCCCGTTTTGGGGTGCGTTTTTCTCGAGTCGGCGTGTAAGGTCGAAGCGTGGGCTGTGGCCGGTGGCTAATGATCCCAGTCTCCGTGCGCCTGCCGTGCCGCGTGTAGGTGAAGATCGATCGAACCCAGAAGCAAATATTTGTCGGTAGGCAAATCAATTTTATTGTCCCGTCCCGACCCGTCCCCAGGGTCCAGGCTCTCCTGAAGTCGCCGGACCCTCGGTACCGGTAATTAATCTTCCGACCGACTGTCATTTGATTTCGCTCCGACCGCTCCGACCGTTCCGAACCGAAATGTGGTGGCGCTCGGGGGTCATCAGATTTACCGCAGATTACTGGCCCGGAGCGGGTGGATCGAAACAATAAATATGTGTCCACCTACGGCTTAATTTGTTTTATGTCGGCGCGCGCGCACTGTGAAACGTGCGGAAAACGCGAAAAATCAGCCGCCTCGGGCAGTCTCGGGCGGCGTATGCAAAATCGGCCAGACCTGCTGTCAGATGAAGCTGTCCCGGCGCTGGCCTCTCTCTCTCGCTCTCTTGTGTGGGGCCATTTGATGGACATTATGATAGCCTGGCCGGCGCAGAATGGCGGGCGATTGTTGTTATGCGCGCGGTGCACAGGTGAACTCACGAGTTCAGGCCGACCTTCTCGGCTCGGGGCCCTATCCCGGAGTCCTGGTGGAGCTCCATGGCCGTGGCGAAGAAGTGACGAAACGCGTGTGTGACTTGCGCGAGCAGTTACCTCCAGAACCAGTTGTCCGGAGCGGATCGGCCTTAGGCCCGTTCGTGGAATTTAATTTACGTCGAGTCTCGGCCAGTACTCCAGAGGATTGGCTCCAGGTGGCCCCCCTTGCTGACACTAGTAATCTCTCTGTGGGACAGGCGAAAGCGAAAGTCATGCGGTAATCAGAATCCAGAAAGAGAGTGCTCTGTGGCGGCCGTGGCGAGTGACCTTCTGACGGGCGTCGCCGGCGGTTGATGTGCGGGCCGGAATTAATTCCTTCATTCGGTCGACGTTTAATCAGTGCCATTAGCTCTAAATGGATTAAATTCAGCGCCACCAGTGGGCCGGTCCTTAGGACCGGGCCATTTGTTGCCAGCGTAGGTAGTCGCGAGCATTAATGAAGCCATTGGGCGATCAAAATAACGGGTCCCACTCTCTCTCTGTCTCTTCCGGTGACAGACCGATTCGTGGTTCCGCGATGCAACTACCTTCTACTCGGGCCGATGATGTTTGTGTTCGGAGAGTAGGCTTTTATTGGACACGCGTTCATGTAACGAACCAATGTGGTCGCTGCTGTTGGCGCCAGCAATCTGGCCGGGGGATCTGGCAACCTGTTTCTGGAAGCCTTTCTTCGGCCCATTTTCGCGCCGTTGTTTTCGATTGTCTTCGAAAACTTCTCCTCATTCAACCTGTCAAAAAGGTAGGTGATAGCGCACTCATCTGGTTTTCTGGGGACCAGTTCCGGACCCCGGATTCGGATAGCGTGCGACAGGCGTGCCCCGAAGGCGACAAATTGAAATCTGTTTGTGAGAAAATTTTTATGTCAACCAGCACCGGAGGACAGGAAAGAGTTCCCGATGTTTACATGGGAAACGGCTCGGTGCCGCGCGGGTTTGTGTCCGTCACACCGTCACCTGTGTAG
Organism: Anopheles cruzii; assembly: GCF_943734635.1. Lineage (NCBI taxonomy): Eukaryota > Metazoa > Arthropoda > Insecta > Diptera > Culicidae > Anopheles > Anopheles cruzii. Next base: position 84,894,721 of record NC_069145.1, read on the forward strand.
CCGCCTGTCATGTCCGCGCGAGGTCCTTTGGCACGGGGCCATAATTTATTTGGTTTGTAACAGATTCACGACACGCAATAATAAGTGACTGATTTGGTGTATGAATAATTGACGGCCGCGTGGTGCGATGGTGCTGACGCGATGGCTGATGATGATGATAATGATGGGCCACACTCTGCGTCATCGGGACACCGATGACAACAATGATGAAACGACCGGCCACCGGCCCTGATGAATATTGTAGCAGTACTTCGCTGAGATTGCATTTTAATTACTGCTGTACTGTTGCGCGATGCGCGAGGCCGCGACCGTGGGCTTCTACTGTCCAAATCGGACGTCCTCAAGGCCTGCGCCCTCGAAGTGATTGGCGATGTAATATTCATCCTGGGCTGTCCTGGGCTGAAGCTTGATTAATTGAATGTGGACCAAAGAACGGTATTAGTGACTCCACCGAGGCTCCATTCCAGATCGTTGTTTTTAGGTCAACAATGAACTCCCCGATTTTGAAGAAGGACTCCGGCTCCCCTGGGGAGATTTTTGAACCACGTGGCGTGTGGCGTAGAAAGCTGGAGCGGAGAAGAATGTCTTCATTTGCCGGGCAAGTAACGGCATCGGTAGTGCCGATCGCTACGATCCGTGATCGATGGTCCACCGGTCAGACCGTGCGTCGTGCGCCCGACGGAAGTGACCAAAATGAATCGACGAAATCAATCAACGCCTCCGGGGGGTGCTCTGGTCTGCTGGCGGAGTTGGCCGATCGGTCATCAGCGCCGGCGGGACGTTGTAATTACGCGCATGTCACTTTCGATCTCGATCAAGATTGTGGATCGCTTTGGGTCAGCCAGGCGGCCAGCCACGTCACGCCGAATCGGTTCTGGGCGGTTCACGGGGGTCGTCCATCGCTAATTACAATCAAGGTCCCCCCACCCGTTAACAGGTCTGGATTCCGTGTCTGTGTGTGTTGAACATTATTATTATGATTTTCGAGGATCGTGCCAGCTCCCGCTGTGACTTGGCGTTAGTTCGGCGTGCGGCGTGCGTCGTGGGGCTGCCACGCGCTGCTGCCGTTGTTGTTGTGGTTGTTGTTGATCACCCTTTCGTCAGGTCTTCGGGACGCATCACGCGGCACGCGCGCGCGTGTCGATCGCCAAGACTTTCGGCCCTCTCTTATCTAGGCTACTTTATCTGGAATGGCCCAAGAAGTAGCCCACAAAGCGCCTCCGCGCGGTTCGTGTGCTGTTCGAAGTCAGGAAGCCTTTTTCGGGGAGTTGGACGGTGCCCATCGGATCGTCAGCGTCACTCCTACATCGAAGCGATCCCCGAACAACAATCGAACGTTAAATGTCTTCCGTGTCTCCGTCGGCCGGGTCGGGGTCGTCGTCGTCATGTAGGATGGCGCCGTCGAGACGTTTCGGCCTGTGACCCACAAACTGCCAACGGAGTCAGCAAAGGCCAAACCCGGTGCAAACCACCGGATGTGCATTGCAAAGGCCACCCCGAGAGAGCGCGCGCCATTGTTTCGCCAAGAAGGAGCGCAGCGCCGGGAGGGCGTAGCCGGACCCGATAGATTTCTGGGCAGACCGAATTCGCGAATGGGCGCGTGACACTAGCGAGGTTCGCCCTCACAAACGGGACGTCGCGCGCTTGTCACGGGCCGTCGCGCCAAGGTGGCGTTCACGAAAAATTATTCACGCCTCTAATTGTTCGCGGAGCGCAAGCTGCGGCGGCCCCCGTCGGTCTCTTGCGCGTATTATCCGACCCGGCCGTGACTTGGGTGGAATCTGCTGCTGCTGCTGCCTAAGGTGGGCCTGTGTCCGACCCGGGCCGGCTGCGTTGGCAACGCCAGGACTAGACGACGCCAGTCCGCGGACACGAGCCGCTCGGTCGTGATGAGTTATGTGACATTTTCATTAAACGCGATCTCCGGACGGCGGCGGCGGCGGGCTGAGCTGGCTGGACACGATGCGGTCCGCCGACGTTGCTTGGCTCACGCGACGACAGCCACACGTGTGTAGGTGGACGATGAGACGGAGATCGGAGATCTCTCGGAGCCACGAAGCGGATCTGTGCAACAACGGCCACGGCACAGCGTTCCTGGGGCAGCGCCAGCGCCGTGTCGTAGCTTGCTCTATGTGGCGTGTGGTTGCGATCGATCCGATCATAACTTTTGCGACACACAACAATAGCAACACCGCGCGGTGCGGTGCCGTGCGGTGTACTACATGATCGTTTTCAAATTCGTTCGTTCCGAGGGAAGCAAATTGCGTTCCGATCCCGACACGCGCGCCTCGAGAGCTCGCGTCTTGTAACACATGGGCTGGAAAGTTCCGGGTCTGAGAGGGAAAATGCGGTTTTTTGGTCAAAGTTAGATTTATTCACCAACGTAATATCCTTCAAAAAGCCACACAATCATTTCAGCGCCACTTTAACATTTTATTAGCAGTTTTGTAGAGCGATTTATTTTCTGACTCAAAATAGGGTTCAGTTTCTGCAATAACCTCTTCATTCGAGTGAAATTTCTTATCGGTCAGTCTGAGAATAGTTAGTGTTCCATCTCAAGGAAGTTGAAGAATGTTATACCATGCGCATCCCAAAATACCGAGGCCATAACCTTTCCAACCGATTCTTGTGCCTCGGACGAGGTTCAGCAGTTGCGCTCCACTCAGATAACGATCGTTTTGATTCCGGAGTGAAGTTTATTTCCATGTTTTATGTTGTTATCACCTTATTTGGACGTCCACTGTCTGTAGGAACACGTTTGAAGTTGGCAAACCAACGTTTTATCGTTGTTTCTGATGGAGCAGAGTCCTTATAACACTTAGCCAGCTGTTGCTCCGCGTGAGCGGTATTTTTCCCATCAAGAACCAGTGTGTCGTTAATATACATTGTCTTAAATTTATTCACTCTTGAGTCAGCAACCAACCAAAAAAACCTTTTTTGCAGAAGCTCTTTTATTATACTGTAAAGTAACAGGAGCTCAAAAATTATAAATTCTTTTTTCCTTCACTGTCTGTCGCGTTTCTTCTCTTCTCTATTCGTTTTTGCATCTACTCTGGGACTACTAGATGCGTTGCGATCCATCGTTCTAGCCGCAGTTTCTGGTGAGTCCGCCAGGTGCGCTGGTGCCGGCGGCTAGGACGTACTATGATATCCGTTTTTACGTAAAACATTGTTTTGAAAATAACAAAAGTAGCGTCACTTTTAGCACAATAAATCGCAAACTTAGGAGTAGAATATCATTAGTACTAACTAAAAAAGCGATGAATACACCAAGACTAGCGCTATTTGTGGGTTAGGCTCGAGACTTTCTAGCACATGTGTTAATCGGACGGCTGCATGCTAACCGGCGAGCTTGGTCCGGAGCGCATAGACGATGCTTTGTGGACTTTGAATCCGGGTTTTTTGTCTGGTGCTTCTGGTGCAGCTGCCACACTTTTTGGGCTGCCAATCACGTCCACACAGTCGCTTGCCAGGGTAGCTGGGAGGATTTTGGCACTGGCCTCCCGATGCAGTGCGATCGATGCGATCTCTCCGACGCGAGTGATAGGATCAGCACGGTGTTTTGGAGCCCACCACCGCGCAGATCAATTTCCTGTTAGCCCGGACCGGGCCTGTGGACTCCCTGGTTCTGGTTTGGTGCTGTGGCCCAGCGAATCCGCGACGAGACGTTCCTAGATCCGGACGAGCGTTGTTTTGCCTGTTGTTTGCCCGCGCCCCCTTTGGGTCTGTGCTTTCTACCGCGAAGACCGACGAGCGACGATCGAAGCGGGTTTTGCGGAGGCGTCTAACACACCGCGGAGTTTTGCGAACGTCAGACAAATTCACCACACCGATCAATCATCCCGAGCCCGGGCGGCGATCGCGCATTGCTCTTGTTCTTCGCTCCGGCTCCGGTGCGGCCGCGACCGCTACGTGTCCGTCCGGGGTTTCGAGGATCGCACACGGCTCCTAATCTACGCCCCGAGATCCACGATCAACGTCGTTGGTCCGAGTGGTCTATCACTTTCACCTTCGCGGGCGCTGGTAGCGGCCATTTTAATTCATCCCCAAGCGCGATATGAGCCTTGTCGAGCGATCGGACGGGCAAAGATTTATCGGACGCGATCGATCTCCTTTCGCTATTTATTTACCATCAGTGGAGGTGATGGCTATCGCCGTTAGAATGCACCGGACAACCCGGACCTGGACACAACTTGCTTTTGGGGCAGAAAAATGCATCGAATCGTGTTGGAGTTCCCGACGGAAAAGACTATAAAACTCATCAGAAAATGGCCACCCGGCCCGGCCTAATCGCTAACTGTGGTCAAATCAGCGTTTCAATCGAACACACCAGCGGGGCCGAGGGCCATCAGGCGTGCCTGCCGTGCGAGAGGACATTCGATCGTAATCCGTTTTAATGGTGTGAACCGGCGCAGCTGCGGGACTCGATGTTTCGTAGCATGCGACGCGCGCTGGCCACCCTTAGTGATGGGCCCCAGAACACACACACAGCCTGGGTCGTCCTTTTTCGTCCACAATGTGACCTCTTCCTGCTCACAATGTAGCCCGCCTGCCCGGGTCCTCGTTTAGTGAATAATTAACAAACTTCCGCTGTTGATGGCTGATGATGGTCACCCACCGTTGGGTCGGAATTGATTTGACGCGCCGCGGTGAGGTGTTTTAGGGCGGGCGCCTATTGGAGATAATTGCACCACGGCCACCGGGCGAGGAAGGACATTCAATTTGAGGTGTGTGTGTGTGTGTGTGCGCAACTAATGTTGATGTTATGAAATTTACATACTCCCGTGTGCCGTGGTGAGGACGAACGGACGGACGAATCCTTTGGGCTGTTGTTGGTTTTGTTTCTGGGTTGGCATTTGATGTCCTCGACGGCCAGCGTACCCTGCCGTGGGGTGTTGCGCGACGTCTAGCGTGAGTGTTGGACCGCCTTTCCGATCCACGCGGATGATGACGCTTATTACCGGTGATGAGTACCTCGGGGGCCACGGAATCGTGGCGTGGATTATTCATGAACTGCGCACCACCAGCATAATGGTGATTTATGCTGCCGACCGGCACCCATTATTCTGCCCACCTACACGGGCCTAAGACCCCGTCGATGATGGTGCCGGTCGCTGGTTGATTGACGATAGATTTCCTCCCTTCCGATCCGAAGGTGGGAATTTCGATTGAATATTCATAATCACACCTCACACACACACGACGAACACAATCGGAGGGCGTTTATAGGGCCTTGTTTCGATTTCATAATGCTCGCCCACGGTCTGCCGATTCGCCGATCTTCCGATCATCTTCTACATCGTTTTCTATCCCTCCATGTCTTCCTCGCAGGCTCGACAACCATCTGGTGATCTCGCACCACTACACGAAGGACGCGTACCGGTGCGATCTGTGCCCGCGGGCCTACAGCTACCGGCCATCGTTGCTGCGCCACCGGGCGATCGTTCACGGCGAGCTGCGGCGCTTTCACTGCGAAAACTGTCCCAAGGTAAGGGCAACTCACATTTTCCCGATGGGGCTTTTCGGTTTTTTTTTTCTTTTCTGTTTGATTTAACGGACCGCACCCGCTTGCTTTAATCCGTTTTGCCCGACCGTGTTTGATTGCGCATGAAGGTAACTGAAGGTGACGCTCGAGAACGCGAGAGGCCCAGGTCCCGCCTGTTTGCATAATGTCCTGGCGTCCGCCAATCTTTATCTGCCCTGCCCTCCGTAGCATGTCGCAATAGCCGAAGCAATAGCCGAAATCTGTGAACATTATTTTTCCTTATAGCACGAGGAAAGCGATCCGCGCACAGCCACACCCAACTCCACACCGAGCGAACTATTCAGTTACCTTCTGCAAGCTCACGATCACGGGGTAAGCAATACTGACCAACCAAACAACAACCACCATAAACCCCGATGAGGGGGACCCGATTTTTCAATGATTTTGTCATCGATCGACCTGGTCGCGGTGCAACGGTCCTGGGGCGTGATGGAGTTGCCCCAAATAAGGGAAGGTGAAATTGGAATGTGCGCGCAATCGAAGTTGCAGAACTCGGCGCCCGAAACGCGAGATCATCGGGATCAGAGATTCCCTCCAAAGTTCGGATGGCTCGGGGGCAGGGTGCGTCCTCCCCGCAAGCAAACAAAACCTTTGGCCCCGCCCGACCGGGCCGGGGCCGGGGCCGAATCGAAATCGACTGCCGGTGGATGAGTTGGAAGTGAAACGATTATTAACGGCACGAGGGCTCCGAGAAGATCGATCGATCGAGGGAACGGAACGCGGAGGCACGGGTCTCGTTACGCCCCCCTCCCGCAACCCCCTCAAAAAGCCATCGAGAAGGCGACGAGATTTCGTGGTGAGCCCCCCGCGCCACTGTCCCGCGCCGGCTTCTCGCGTTCGGAGCGGTTTCGATACAGTTGACGAAGATGAGGTAATCAATCATCGAAGCGCGCTCGCATTTCGAAAACTCGACCACAGGCATCATAGGAGAGCATAAGACGGGCGCCGGGCGCCGGGCGGGGGGAACTCTGGAACTCTGAATGGAGTGCGACGATGGAGCCCGATAGATAAGCGCTCGTGACCCGGGGCTCTGCGGGTGGAATAGGTTTATTTGGACTAGTTGTTTGGACGGTCCATGGTCTGGAAGGCCACCACCGAGGCGGCGGTGGCGGTGGCAACGATTTGACAGTTGCGCGGCGTGTAGGACGCTGCGGATTATGCAACCGGTTCAACTTATTAGCCAAATAACCTGCCGATCGTGGCGTGGCTCGTCCGGGCGAAGATCACTTGCGAGTGGTGGCGGTGGTGGGTGTTGGGAAAGTTTGGACCTCAGAAGTCAACGATCTGCTGCTTTGGAGTTCCTTTCCCGGGCGGAGTTCCCCTGGGAGCTTTCATTAATTATAATTAATGATGGCTAGGCTCGGGGGTCCGATCTTCTCCGGGGTGCGACGCGACCAAAAACAACAACAGCAATGAGTGCGCCCGCCCGCGAATCGGTAGCAGAACGGGCGAGTTTCTGAGAGGTTTTTGAAGCCCACTGAAGATGGTGATAAGCCCAGGGAAAAATAGTTAACAAGATCAAGAGTGAGCAACAATTTATTATGTTCAGGTCGAGGAGCTTTTTTGGTAATCGCAGTCGTGGGCTGGCGGGTCCCTCTGCTCAGCATTCTACAAGGTTCCCGTGGCCCAAAACTGGAGCCGTGTTATATTCGCCCGCTTCATTAATATACTCTCGGCCACCGATCGGCCCCTCAAGGTACCTCTGAACTGTCTGGCCCGGGTGCTGACCACCTACTGGGCTAGGTGGGCCGCATCTAGCAAATGGCTGCCGGGGTGAATCATGATTCGGCATAAAATTACGATTCTAATCCCCGGGCGGTGTCTCCGATCGCCGAAACCGCGCGGAGTAGGCCCAGCCCAAAACCCGGGACAAACAATGGCGCAGCCGCAACAGTTTTCGCAACAAAGCTTCGCAACGCCCCGATCCCCGTTTTTCCAATATGGCCTGGCGTGATCATGCTTTCATTAAGGGAAAAGCCTCAGGTTTCCTGAGGAGGGCCTCGTTAGCGATGGCAGCTGCAACCGATTCTCCAGAAATGATACCGCCCGAAGGGTCATCTCCATGTACGGGAGTTCTGTGTGTTCCGCTGGATAATCGGCCCACGGGACGGTGCGAGACCCGAGAACTCCCGACGGCCCCCCGCCGGGGCAGGGCCAACCAGAAATGTATGCAAAACTGTTGCGGTGCTGGCAGGCGGAAATTGTTTTCCACCGTTTTTCCGTGTTTGGTCGGCCGTGCCCCGGAGTAGGAAGTCGCGGACCCGCCGCGCGGACTTAATAAGGAAGCAAATCAGCGGCCGCGACGCCACCGCAAGTCCGCAAGTCCACAAGTTTTTCCAACTAATCGGCCCTCGTGGGCCTCGGCACGGGATTAGAGAGTTACCGAAGAAACAAAAAAAACGACGTCAAGAGACCTCCAAGACCTGGCGAAACCGCGCGAGCGGGCAAACAAAAGCCGCGACTCACATTTTAGTAATCCACCGAGCTGAGGTCGGCCGAGTTGCGTAACGTCACGGTTTGACACACACGCGGCGTGTGGCTACCGGGCAGCAACCACCGCTGGGCAAATCACAGTCTACGTCTGACCGCGGTGGAGTATCGAGAACCTATCGACTGATTAAGATATAGGCCTGCGGTTGCGTCGGCCCTCAGGGCCGACGGGCAGCCAGGGATTCCTCCCCCGAGAGGGCCCGAGATCGACGGGCAAGCGTAGCACGCGAAAGTGACAGCTGGAAAAAAGGGCCCGTCGCCGTTGTTGTCCGTGGGCTCCGTTTTTTTCGGGGGTCTTGTTGGTAGCGATTTCACAACACCGCCGGACTGTCGGACTGACGGACTGACGTGGACACTGACGCTGGACAGGACTGAGCACTCGAAACAAAAACCCCCGGACCACGGTCTCCTCGGCGGCTTCCTCGTGGCCTGTAATCCGCCGAGCGACAACCGCAACGCACGCGGCACCGGCCACTGGTCACTAAATAGACATTTTCAATCTAATCATTTTGATTTATTTCCATCAAAGCCCGCGCCCGCGTGCGGCAGGGAGCGAGAGATGGCGCGAGGGGCGGTGTAGCCGGACCCGAATGGACATGTCAAAATCGGGCAGCCCGCCGAGGGTCAGTACTGGTGTGGGATCAAAATCCACCCCCTAAATACTTGGCCCCCAACTACGCGTGCTGCACCTTCGGCCCGTTCCCGGAGACCCCCTCGCTCCATCCTCTGGTCAGCTGCCAAAGCTGACAGCTGATTTTGCTAATCACATTCTTCGCGCGGTCGATTTGAAAGCCAACCGCGCGCGCGCGACCGACCGTTAAGTAAGAGAGGCTCCTGGTCACGGTCCAGAAAAGAGTGAACCTCTACGAAAGAGAGAGTGACATAGAGAGATCCTTTCCTGGAGTCCAGTGGGATCGCGATTGTACGCACTGCGCACGGGTTGTCTCGCGGGGTTCAACTGAATGTAGCCCCGAAGTCCACTGAAAAAGGGGTCAGCGGTCTGGTGCAGCGTCAGCCACATACTAGGCTGTTCAATAAGCTCGTATGGTCAATAAGAAGGACACATTTTTATGGTTTGAAATACACTTCATTGTTCAGAACGGGGCCTTTCTAAATTGGTAATCAAAATTTATTGTTTTATCAGTCTGCAACTAATCCGCTAACAAAATTCCATTCTCATCCCTACAACTGATACTAACACTTTTTTGAGCGATTTCTGGACACGAACTCGTTTCGGAGCTGAGGAACCGAACCGTTTCGAAGCTGAGGAACACTCCTTAACGTCTTGTTTTGACTCAGGATCATGGTGATAGACTCAAGTCTCATCCATAGTCCTTATATACTCTCAATATTCGTTCATAAATCTCATTTGCTTTTAAACCCTATAAAAAATAAATTTAATCTCTTCACAATACTTAACTTTTTCCATTATACAGGGTGTCCAAGCAGGAGCTCTTTTTTTCATTTTGTTATAAAACAAAAACGGCTGAATATTTTTCGATGATTAAACATTTATTTGAAAGGTTGATTCTTAAATTTTTTTTACGAAAAACAATTTTGGTCAAATGTCTACCACAATTGGTTTGGCAGTAGCCCATTCGGTCGACCTATTTTTGAGTACATTTTCGATTGTATCCGGTCCTATTTCGGCAATAGCATCTTGAATTTGTGTATTGAGGTTGTCAATACATGCTGGTATGTTCGCATAACATAAATATCGATTGTGGCTGACGCTGTATGGCACGTAGCGCCGTCCTGTTCAAACCAAACGCCGTCCAAGTTCTCAGCTTCAATTTCACCGAAAAACCAATTAGCAAAAATCCGCACCAAACAGTCACTCGTTGTGGGTGCATTGGCTTCTCTTGCACGATTTAAGGCTTTTCTGAACCACAACACTGCTTATTAACAGGCCACCTAGGTGGAAAAGATCTTCAATGAAATGTGCTTTTGACGAATGATTTGACGTTTTACAATTTTGGAAATAATTTTTTCATATTTCCTAATTTTCTACAACCAAAACTTTATTTTATACATAAATTCTAAGAATCTGCCTTTCAAATAAACGTTTAAGCATCGAAAAACATTCAACCGTTTTGGTTTTATAACCAAATGAAAAAAAGAAGCCTTGTTTGGACACCCTGTATATAAAATACTGTGACATGTCGAAGCGACATACTGTGACATGTGACAAAGAAATAAGCGACCGATTGAAATGAAACTTTACATACGTTCATATGAAGAGTGTACCAGTATAATAAAAAAATAGGACTCGTAGCAGCGCCCTTTGTTACTGACCCTACGAACTTATTGAACACACTGCTAGATTTGCTAGAACCTCGGGCGCGGCGATTTCACTTTCGAACCTTTCGAACTGTGGCGCGCTGGCGAGTGACATCATCATGATCATGATGCTGCGATGGGGCGGCGGACGCGATCGCCAATTCGATTTCAAAGCTCACCGAAGGAGGCCTCCGATCAGATGATCACTATCATTCGTGCGTCGAGCTGGGCGACCGGCTGGCGTAGGAACTCCGCCCTGCGCCGGGCACCGTTCATTCATACCAAACGACGGCGATCGGGGTTCCGGGGTGCAGCGGGGTCTGCTGGGTCCTGCTGATCGCCAGAGATAGGGGCGGTACTTGTGGGGCGTACCACAAAGTGAGAGAGCGCGCGCGCCCCAAGATCCCAATCGGCACGGCCATCGTCACGAACTGTCAATCTTGATTAGGATTGGAAGGGCCAGCCGCGGATCGTAAAGAGAGCAAGTGCTTGGCCTCTGCGGGAGAGACCACCTGAACCCTACTTCTTGTGACGACTTCTGGGGACCGTTTGTGTCGAAAAGTTCCAATATGTCCCAAATACCCAGGTCTGATTGTTTTGGTCTTCCCGTCTTTCCGTCGGCAGGTTTTCACCGATCCGTCGAACCTTCAGCGCCACATCCGGACGCACCACGTCGGCGCCCGGAGCCACGCTTGCCCGGAGTGCGGCAAAACGTTCGCGACCTCATCCGGACTCAAGCAGCACACGCACATCCACTCGTCGGTGAAGCCGTTCCAGTGCGAGGTCTGCTTCAAGTCGTACACGCAGTTCTCGAACCTGTGCCGCCACAAGCGCATGCATGCCGACTGCCGGATGCAGATAAAGTGCGACAAGTGCGGCGACAGCTTCAGCACGGTGACGTCCCTGTCGAAGCACAAGCGCTTCTGCGACTCGACCGCCGTCACGCGGGCCGCCATCCACCACCAGCAGCATCACCACCATCAGCAGCACCAGCAGCACTCGCCCCTTCACCACCACCATCACCACCATCCGCACCAGCATCATCACCCGCAGCACCACCATCGACTTCCGGGTGCACCTGGGTTGACGGGCCAACAGCAACAGCAACAACCTCCGGCAGCGGCCGGAGCCACAGCTCTGCCGACGCTACCGCCGAGCATGGCGACGCCACCGAACCCGTTCCTGATGTTCCCCGGGTCACCCTTCTTCGCGCCCGGCTTCCGGCCCCACCCGGGCATCCCGGGCATGCCGTTCCCGCCGAACCCGGGCCAAGCCGTTCCGCCGTTCCCGCTGTCGTTCTTCTCGAAGCTACCGCCGCTCGCCTCGATGATGACGCTCGAGGCGGACCGCAAAACACCGTCTCCTCCGCCCCACCGCCATCTGGCGGGGCTAGCGGGTGACGGGACGTACGGGGGCCAGCAGTCTATGAAGATCTCGCCGCCGATGGGCGAGGAAGCGTCGAGCCACCTGCGCCCATCACCGGCCCGGCCCATTCCGGTCAACTTTAACTCGCACTCCTCGGCCGCTGTGGCGCTCCTTTCCGGCGGTGGTGGCTCCCCACCGGGACCGGGGCTGTCGCTGACCCCTCGGGACCACTCCGCCGCCACCAACAACAATCACCTCAAGGAGAACAACAACAACCACCAGGTCACCGGCCAGCGGGCACCCGAAAGTAGGGGAAGTTCGGTCGGGCGATCGGAAGACACCGACGGGCAGGCTGCGCCGGGGAAGCACTTCCGGCCGGAGGACGGTCTCGGGGAGCCGAAGCCATCAGTGAAGTCTCCCGCCCTGTCGCTGATCGACGAGAAGCCCGTCACTCGGCGAAGAAGTCGGGGAGTTGACGACGGGATGGACGCGGCCTCGGACGGGTCCTTGAACGAACGGAAGAAGGTAGGTACAGCCAGCAGACAAAGGCAGGGCCGCAGCCATTCTAACACCTTCGTCCTTATTTTGTAGATCAAGAAGGAAGAACAAGACGAGGAAGAGGAGGAAGAGGGCACCGGAGGAGAGCAGCCGCTGGATCTGAGTCTGTCGAAGAAGAGTTCCCCGCCGCTTCCGGTGGACGAGGAGGAAGTGGATGAGGACGAAGATGGGCACCGGATCGTGAACCGCAGTCCGACGCCGATCGAGGTGACGAGCCCCACGAGCCTGACCCCGACCCCGTCCGTCCCGACGCCCGGTTCATCGTCGGAGGAGTTGCCGGTGCGGGGCACCAGGAACGAGGGCGGCCACAGAGGGAAAGCTAGCGTTGCTTCCCCCCGTGCGGATGCGTTCGCACTGCCCAGCCCTTCGCCGTCACTGTCGCCGCGTCCTTCACCGTCACCCTCGTCACCGGGCGGAGTGGGCCACCAGCAGCATGGCCAGCATCTGCCACACCCTCACCAGCACCAGCACCAACACCATCACCACCAGCAACCGATCTCGTACCCGCGGCCCATCTATCCGCTGCTTCTGGAGGCGATGTACCGGCCGGGCGGGGGCTTGGGAGCCCCGTTCCAGCGGCCCTTCAACCTGCTCGACTCGCTCGAGTCCAACATCGATCTGCTAAAGCGGAGTCGCCAGTACTTGCCGGCCTCGAAGGCGTTCCATCAGGCGATGGCCATGGCAGGTCCGGGACATGGTGGGCCGGGCTTACCACCGGCCGCTTTTGGCGGAGTGCCGGGCGGAGTGCAGGGACCGGGGCCCGCCGCCGGGCTCGTCGGCAAGGTCAAGGACCGGTACTCGTGCAAGTACTGCGGGAAGATCTTCCCGCGGTCGGCGAACCTGACGCGTCACCTGCGGACTCACACCGGGGAGCAGCCGTACAAGTGTCGGTACTGCGAGCGCTCGTTCAGCATCTCGTCCAACCTGCAACGTCACGTCCGGAACATCCACAACAAGGAGCGCCCGTTCAAGTGTCACCTGTGCGAACGGTGCTTTGGCCAGCAGACGAACCTCGATCGGCACCTGAAGAAGCACGATGCGGACGCGACCGGCCTGGGGCTCGGGCTGGGCGATTCACCGTCGTCGAACGAGGCCGAACGGGGTGACGACGTGTTCTTCGATGAGATCCGCTCGTTTATGGGCAAAGTGACCTACTCGGGCCCGACGGCCTTGCTGGCGGCGGCGGCGGCAGCCGGTGCTAACGGGTTGACCGGCGCGGCAGGTGCCGCTAGTGCCGGACGAGGTGCCGTGGAGGAGGACACTGATGATAGCCGGCGGCACGATTCGTACTCGACGCCGATCGACGTGACGCGCCTGGATCCGGGCGAACTGGACGAGGACGACGAGGACGAAGACGATGCGGCCAGCTGCGACCGGGAGAGCGACCTCATCAACATCGAGTCGGACAAGGAAACGACCACCAACCACCACGATGCGATCGAGGTGTCCACCTAAAAGCCGCTCACGGTGGTGTGCGTGTAAATAGAGTCGAGGTGAATCCCCAGAAGAAACCAAAAAAAAGAAAATCCATTCCAAAAGCTGCACCCAAACCTTTTCCCAAAACCAAATAATCAAAGGTGTGACGCGTCCAATTGGTCCAATTGGCCCTGGTGACGTTTCACAACTCTTAGGATAGGCGACACCCGATGATATGGTTCGGTACATTGTAATCCTACGTTTCTAGCGTTAGTGTATGATGAGTCCTTAGCGTCTTTTGATCTTTAGTTGGATGGCGTGCGGGCCTGAATCTGACTAGATAACTTATTACCCACTTACGTTTCGAGCTTATGGTTTGTGAGAATAACTGAAGAAACTGTGAATAGAGCAGACGCGTTAGTTAAGCGTTGAGCGTTGTGTAGAGAATTAGAATCCTTTTTCCATTTTATTCTTTTGCTTTGGTTAACGATCGTCAAGATCCACGGAACGAGACACGTTCTCGGTGTAGTAATAAAGTCACATACTCATCGCATCGAATCTTCGTGTTGGTATCCGGCACACATTTCGGATCGTCAAGCTTTCATTTTTATACGGTTAAGCAAAGTCCAACAAAGCTCGGTACGGTGCACGCCGCACGCCGCGGCCTACTATTAGCGAAATGTCACGAGCAACGGCTAAAACCCCAGCTCAAACACAGGGCACAGGACACACGGGGTGCACCTAGCTTAGCGTGTAAGAGATAAACCAAATTGTTAGTTAGTGTTTAAAAATTACCCACATAATATAAATAAATCATAGTCTCACTTTGGCCGAGTTTCAGCGATCAGCGCTTAATTAGAGGAATTCATTCACCCAAACACTGCAAACTGCGTTCGCCTGAGGTCCCGGGTCTCGAAAGATCCCTTTTCCGTTCGGTGTCCGGCCGAAATCCTAAATATGCGTTTTCAAGCAACAAAACAGAAGAGAAGCTTTGGCGCACGCATCGCGGTAGGAAAGCAATAACAAATAGACACGAGGACGAGAGTCGGTGCAGAATCATCCTTCTACTTAAACTACTACCATTTATTACTACTTCTAAACCACGTTAGTCGAGTCAGCCGGAAGCAAATGATGCTCTAGCTGCAGGGTTTCTGTACAACGAAAGCATTGTAGGCACGAATAGGGCAGCGATAGGGCTCTGCAACGGGAGGACTGCAACAAATCAAATGTACGATAAACGCAGGGCGCAACGATGCGATGATGTAATAGATGACCACAACTCTATCTACTGAATAAAAACCGAAACTCACGTTACATATGCAAAAATTGAAACGTTACTCGTTGGCGCGCCGACAGCGTGACGGGGTACGGCACCGGGTAAATCGGGTCCCTTTTAATCCGACGCCGAAAAAGTAAATCGACTTCTTCTGTACGCGTTTTATGACAATCTCGTTATTGAAATGGTTTACGATGAAACTGAAAGCTACCTGAAATCGGGCGACCCGAGTGGCGGTGCTCCTTTCGCGACACGTCCCCCGATCGCGGTCCGGCTGATATCGAATTACTCCTGCGAAAGTAATTGCACCTGATCTGGTCGCACGGTGGCCAGCCGACGACGGCTTTATCGGTTTGAAGTCCGAATACGTTACATTAACGTTAGCGGCGCCGGCTGACAGCATGACCGGAGCGATGACCGGCGGGGCCCATTCTGTCACCGTCCGTCAAATAAATCCCCATCATGCTGTGGGGCCTGCCGGGTGTCTGCCGTTCCCGTGGAAAAGCGAGCCGAAATGGGGTAAGTTGTACAATTGTTATATTGTTATATAGGCGCAAGAAAGTATCCTTTCGATCGGTGCCGCAACAAAATGCCGCATCGTCATCGTCCACACGGCGCATCCAACGGTGGCATGGCTTCCCACAGCTCCTGCCGGTTCAGTTTCGGCGGTTGAACTGCAATAATTAAATTACTGCACCGTGCCATTATCATTCCACGTTCGCACCAAACAAACGACTTCGACACCGGCGAAAGCGACGAACCCGGCGGCGGCTGGAAAGTGTCTCGGGCGGCCGGTCAATTGCAGTCTCGCCGTCGCCGAGGTAAAAAGGTAATGAACATGATCTTAAAACAAACCGAACCACAGCACAGGGACACGGGTAAGGCATTCCGGGAGCTGTGGAAATGTGGAACAATTAAGGGAAAGTATCCTCCGGTCATTCGTTGGCCCGGACGGTAAGTTGCTCCGAAAACAAAACTGGCGCGCAAGGAAGATTGCATGAATAATCGAGCAGCAGCAGCAGCTTTCGTGGCGTTGTAATGGCGTTTATTTTATTTAGCGTTGCCACGGAACGTATCGCCGGAACGCAACGGTCGGCGGTCGGCCGTTGATGCATTTACCGATTGGCGCGATCCGGCCATTGATGACACCATAAAGTAGCGAAGTTCATGGATAGGATCATCGCTGGCCGGGCACCGAGGCCAGGCCGGTCGCGGTCAACCGATCGCTACCGGAATCGAAGCACCGGTCAGATTAAGGGAATAAAGAAAGGATTTTCAATCAGGGCGCACGAGTGGCCGGCCGAAACGAGATGCTCGGCCACCCGTCAATCAACGAATGATCGCTTCGGTACCGTTTCGTAACCGTTCGAGTGAACGTTCGGCCGCCGCGATCATCTGGATCGCGGTAGCGGATCCGGATCCGCCGATCCGGTGCGCGTTCATACGGCGCGTTTATGCAAAAAAACTGTGTTCCTTTCGAGAAGTGAGGGTTCCGAATACGAGCGTAGTGCAGTGGTCGTGTCACCATTGCTCCAAACTCCGCGAGCTAATTGTGTTTGCCACTTCATTCAAAAATAAAACATCAAGAAACGAGAAAAACGTTTGCCACCGTGAAGGGCCACCGTCTGGGCCGTGGCGTGCCGCGGTGTCGTGAACTGCCGCGGGGACAGGGCAAACTAAAGACACGAGTGTACCGAGTTCGGACTGTAACCAGGGCGAAAACGAGCCAGTTGGGTTACCGTTTCGTGGGTTAACTGTTTGTTTGTTTTCCGGAGATGTTTTCGGATCGCTTTTCGATCACGTATTGAAACGGTACGGCTCGAAGGCCTAGCGGTGGCGGTTCGTTAAGTGCCTCTTAAAACACGGTTAAGCCCTCCGGTGACACGAGGCACCACTTCTGCACGAGCGTGCCCGTCGTCATTTTGGCTACCATCATTTTCAAAAAGATGTTAAAAACTAATTTACTTTCCTTGTCTCGTTATCGTGTCTCTCTCTGGGTTCGCCAATGGACTGACTGAGCTGCCGTCATTTAGATGTCCGCCCTCTCTAACTCCCCGAGGTGCTAGGACTCAGCTACCGGACGACCGACGTTTCGGCTAATAGTTCCGAACAAAGTTGCAATTTTTGCGCCCTCGCGCGATCGCGATCGGTGCCAGTACGACTTTTCGACAGGAAACGGGCACCAGCCGCCGTTGCGTTTGGGGTTTCAATTCCACCGTGATGGATCTGTTCCGGATGTGCGCTATCGGGTGCTCACTATCTGCGCGTTTTCTATGATTTATGATTTCATTACGCCGCCTTTCGCGGGCGCGCTCGATGCGTGGTGCCGATATCGCGACAGATTTGATGGCCGTTTTTCGTATTTGGCAGCGGACGCGACTTGGCCCGAAGCGCGCTTGGAGCTTGAAATTTTTGTGGCCAATCTTTTTCGCATCATCTCGGCGGCGTCGTGGGCGGTCCATAGGCAGAGTGTTTGGTCGCTCTTGTCACGCCATTTGCCACGAGAAAGAGCGTGTCTGTGAGTCACCTTGCCTACCGCGGGCTGCTTGGATATCGCCGGAAAGGTGCGATTCGGTCGCTTGCTGACGCCTTTTTATGCTGTTGAGTCGCGTTTGCTTTTGAACATTCATTTTCGGGCGTTGGGCTTAATGTTGAGCTTCTTGAATCGCGGGAGGATCGTTCCGAAGGCTGCTATTGCGTCGGACGGCCGGCTGATCCATCATTTTTTCGCACACGAGCAACTAAAGACCATTCGAATGTGCATTCCGATTAGCGAGAAGTCGGCTTGAGCGTTGGCGTACAAAAAGATGCTCCACACGAAAATGTGGTCAGATCAATGTAGCTTCACAGCATTCGTGCTCGATTACATTACAAACTTTCAAAACATTTTGTAGCAAAAAAATGGCGAATGGAAATTTCTTTCCTTTATTGTGCTTTAGCACGAACACACGATCACCCTTCTCTCGGCGATGCGTGTGCACCGCCGGTCAGTGATGAGAGTTTTCTCCGCTATTTTAATGTTTACTTCTCCGTCCGGGCTCTGTGAATCGCACGGGGCGCAACGTTGTGGCCACATCCAGATAATGTTGCCACAATAAAACATCGTTCAGGGCGAGTGCGCGGTCCCCAGAAGCTACGGAGCCGGACCCGAAACCGCATCGCATAGGGTTGATTTTTTGTTCTTATTTCGGCCCAATGTGTAAATGACCCGGCCCGGAAGGGTTCGTGGCGTCGGAGCGTCTTTTGAAGGAGAAGAAGTGTCATGTTAAACACATTTCCTGGTGGCAGCAACTCTCACGGGTGCGGGCTAGCGAATGACGCCACTAGGAAGGAAGCCTTGCGGCGGCGGCGGCGGGCACAATTTCGGTGTTGTTTCGGTGCACCTTTTCTGGCCCTAAGTATAGGTTTATGAGGTTTGCTTTAAACACGCCAGCGCAGGAGAAAATTAAGTTATTTTGTGGCCAGCCGAACGGTGCAACAACGCCGGAGCCTTTTTGGGGGGCGACAACTGGCCTGGAGGTTGTGAATGCGGGTTTCAATGGCACAGTGCAAATATTGGCGACTCCCCGTTCATTCCGTCTGGAGTAATGACGATAATTGATTATTGGTGCATTTATTTTCCAATTTGCAGCCCTGCGGCGTCCGGCAATGGGCCCGCAATCATATGTTCGAATGGCGTGCAGGATGTGCTTTTTTTCGGTCACCTGGGCACTCGGATAGAACCGCGACCGTGGTGCAGGGATTAAATGCGAAGAAAGGCGAGATTCTTTGCCTCCTTGAAATCCAAGATTCGTCGCATCTTTGGCGACGGCGACGAAGAAGATTTCGGAGAAATGAATTTAGTCACGCCACGCTGTCGAAATTACTCACAAAGCGACCGGAGCGACCTGGACCCGGACCGGGCGAATCGGTCCCATCCAATCAGCGCATGTTTTGACAGCCATCTTTTAGCACAAAGCGTCTGCCGGGGGCGAATGTAAACATCGCCACCGCCGGACCATTAATTTGAGTAATTACAGCACGTCACGGGTGCATAATTTTTACGCTCCCCGTAGACGCGTCCGTGGTGTGTTACATCCGCACCCGGGACACACCAAACCGCGGGCAGGACAAACGCGGCGCTCCACATATTTTCGTAATCATGCCGCGGCCGAGTTTCGCCGCAGCTCCGGTAGCGGCCCGGTTTCGCGGTTTGCGTAACTAATCAGCGCCGGTTGGGAGAAAGCGCACGATCGATCGGCCGAAATTCTTTGGGGCCCTTTTTACTGTTTGTTAAGGAGAAAACGCGCACCGAAGACGCGCACCGCCCCCCGAATCCCCGATGGTGGCGCGGCGAAAACCGATGGCCCATCATTACGCCAGGCGCTGAGCCGGCCACGTTTCGCAAACCAAACATAAGCATTTTCTTGTTTTTCGCTCCGCCCTGCGTCCCTTGGGACTGCCCTTTGACAGGACCACAGGAACGTCGGGGCGGGTGCGTGCTTGTGTGTGTGTCCATTAATTTCGGCCACGGCCACGCACGAAGTGTGAGCGTGCGCACGCCCGATGCGCCACGGTCGCGTTTAATAAAGCCATTATCTCGCGCCCGAATGTGCATCTTAATGCATTTTAAATGACGCATCACGCATCCGAATTTGCGATGTGCGGCCGCCGCAGCGGGGAAAGGTCATCCGGCACAAAGGGGGCGAAAAAGTGGGCCAACAATTCGCGCCCCATCGGTATTTATGTTGTGTGATTCGGTCGCCTCGTTCGGTCTCGATTTCCGACGTCCGTCTGGACGGATGGATGCCACGGGTGCAATTAGGCTCCGCCGGGTATTGATTCACCTTTCGCGTTTAGCCCTTTGCCGATCGCCGGACCCCGGGGTCAATTGGGACCCCCCTTAGCCTTTGGCGGGGCGTTCCAATCATTACCGTGTGCGGCATTTTGCACCGCGCCAATCGGGAATTCGGGAATTCCATTTTAATTACTCGAAACGTCGATTGGGCCGCCGACGGCGTTTCGTGGGACCAACGCAACGAAAACAAACGATCGGTTATGAAAGCTGCGCGGGTTGTTGTTGCAAACGATTGCCAAACCCATCGCAAAACATCGGCCCGGCTTTATCGGCACTCGCGGCGCCCGTCATCCTGTCACGATTATGCTGACGCCGAGAGGCCCGGTTTTCAAGATCCGGCCACGGGCGGTGGGCGGTGTGCTTTATGGGATCCTGTACATGATCTACCTCGAAACCGGAATCGAGAGCCGGGCGCGCGCCGGCAAGAAGCTCGATCGCATTTCGCGACACCGCGGGCAGTCGATCGGTCGGGAGCAGCAATAAACAAAAAAAAGGACGGAAAGAAACGTTGTAAAGCGCAAGTAAACGATGTCGCAAGCGCAGCGCCTTAGCGATGCGATTGCATTTTAATTGGATTATTGGAAGGTGTATGCAAATTTGCGATCCGATCGACATTGGCGCGGGCACCGCGGCTTCGGCTCCGGCTTTCGGCGGAAATCGAGACGTCGAATCGGCCATCGGCGTTGCTCCGGTTACATCACCCTTTTCGGTCGCCCGGTCCGCCCGGTGACTTACGATGCCCGACGGTCCCACACGGTGATGGTTATCGGTGGCCCCCATCGACTCCGACGCGGGCTCCAACTTTGTCGCCAAATAATTAGCCCCGGAGACATTCGCGGGGTCTGTTGTTGCGAAGATTGTTTCCCTTTAGTTTTTTTCCTTTTTTTTGCCCCGTTCTTTTAGCGCCCTTCTTAGCGCCTTAGCGCCCCCGGAGGCGTCTCGCAGGAGGTCTAATGAAGTTGAATTCCCTTTCGCGGAGCGGAGGCGTCGGTACGCTGGGCGATTGATTGAAAAGCGCCGCCAAAGTGGTTCAATTTGTTGTACATGACGGAAGACGTGACACCGCCTCGGCTGTCGTGTGATGCCGAAGCGAGGATCGGGCGACGGAGGTTTGATTTTGAAATAAATATGACAATAATTGGATGATTGGATTGCGGCGTGTGCAGGCCGGCGCGCCTCCAGAACTGCCGCTCCTCGCTTGTGGCCATTCCAGGCATCGGCAACGAAAGGGATCGCTTTCGTGTTCTGCTTTTTGTCGAAACACTGGCACTGCAGATGAGCTCCGTAAAATATGCACGCCACGCCGGGCAGGGATGTCGAAAGGCCAAACGCGCTCAGGCCAAATCGATTTTCACCACATCACCGCGCTAATGGATTGCGTATCTCCGTTTCGGCCGAGGCGAATCACCCGAGTCATCTTCTTTTCAACGGTCGAGAGAGAAATTATGCAGAGCAGGACAATCGAGGCAAATGAAAACATCACACACCGAGGGCGCGTTTGGAGATGGTCCCCCCCAAAATGCCATCGGAAACATTAAGAAACGGGCGCGGACGCGTACGGGGGCCAGGCCAAAACCTTTCACGCTGACCGCTGACTGGTCCGGGTCCGGCGGCTGCTCTTTCACTCCCGACGATAGGCAGATTTAATCTTGCTTAATGTTATTATTTCATCGCGATTCCATTAAAATCATCACGCGGCGTGGCTTTCGGGCCTTCGGGGCTGACGTGGTCCCGTTGAACGGGGCCGCGTTGTTTTACGCGTTGTTGTGGTTTTTTTTGGCCAGGGAGATAGCCATCAGAGCCATCGTGCGGGCGGGCAGGCGGGTGGCGAGCAGAACGGAACCCGGGACGGATGAGCCTGCGCTCGCGCTCGTGTCCGTCAGGATTCGGCCGGCCGGTCGGCCTGTGATGGGATTTTTTTGGTGTTTGATGGCGAGCGACAGACAAGAACCACGATGGTCTCGATGCGAACGTCTTATGGTGCTTAATTGCCCGACGATCGCCGATCGACGGCGGTGATTCGGTGGCTGCCCGGTAATCCATCATGTGATCGAAATGAAAAATGAGACCACAGCGCGATGGCTTTCGTGCGATTGGGTAGCCCGTTGACGGGCTTCGCTTCGGAGTTGTGTCCTCCACCGATGAGGATGCCTCAAGCGGAACTTTGCATGCTTTGGATTGGTGGTGTTTAATGAAATTGAATGAAATGGCGACGCATCAGCGACGTTTTGCTAGCGCGAATCCCAAAACCAGAAGAAAGAAAAAAGGGCGCCTCGGTCCAGTTCTCGGATTCCGCCGAACGGACGGCTCACTTTTACTTCGATACTTCAGCTGAAGGACGTGGTGACTTGTGGCGGTCCCTTTTGGTGTTGGGCAACGGTCGCAAAGGCATCATTACTTTTAACCCCCGGCCCGGTCCCGGTTCCTTTGCGATCGCCCGCCCGACGCCCGGCTGATAAAGTGAGTTAAGCAAAGTAAAACAAAATTAATAAAAAAACAGCCCGGTGGACAGAGAGAAGCCAAAAAAAAAGAATTATGCTGGACCCTGGCCCTGGGACGGCCAACGCGCTCCAGGTCGCTCGCGGTCGGGCGCTGTCGCGGTCGTTTTGTCTGATTAAATTGTAATTTAATTTATTCACCATCAAAACTATCTCGTAGCGGGACGGCGCGACGGACGGAACAGGGGGCCGCGGGCGCGGGCAATTGATAGCAGAGCAACACCCAGAGGAAGAGCATCCCTTGCCGGAGCTACCATGTGACGAAAGGGGAAAGAGATAGACAGAAGCCGGGCCGAGCCTACGCCGTGTTGCTGGCCGTTTCTCATTTATTTTTATACGTTAGCGCTCGCAAAAATAACACAACACGTCCTGCGACAGCACATAAAACTGTTTGGTGAAGGTGACTGTTTTATGTTGAATTAATTTTATGTGCAATGTTGGCTAATGAAAGGGACTGTTTAATGACGTGAAATGATGTTGCCGGGGTGTGCATGTTCGAGGCGAGCTCCGAGAGCAGCGCACACGCTCCTTGGGGCCGCCCCTTGGGGTTTTCGAGTGCGCTCTGTAATCGATCGCGAGGGAAATCAAACGGTGCCTTCAGTAAAAGGACTGTGCCTTAAAAGCGCAAAAGCACCGTCTTGAAAATGGCGCGACACTCGTCAAAACAGGGTACCTGTTTGCAATTACTGAACGGACGCCTTTAAAAGTGACACAGAACTTTTAGTAAGTAAACGAACGGCCATCATTCCGATTGTTTTCAGGTTCACAGCAACCCATTCCTTGCGAATAGATGAATTTTCCTATAGCTTTCCACTTTATTGCGCCATAAACATTGCGTTCTGGCCGTATTTTGTGCCGTTTGTGTGTTCGCATGTTTCGGTAGCATAAATTAATGCAATGAACGAGCAAATTTGCGTGCACGAACCGCCCGGTGCACCATCGCCAAAGCCCCGTGTGGCCGCGTGGGCACCCTCTATCAGATTCGTTCGAGTTTTACGAAACAGCTAGCCCCATTGTATGACAATTGTTTCCTCTGAGTTAAGAACTGGAGCAGCAGCGGCGGTCGCCGTTGGGAAAGTCGGACGGAAATCGGTTTGGGTATTTTATGTTATCTGGCGCGCCAGCGAAAACCGATGCAACAGATATTCTCACGATCCCTGCAACCCTGCAACCGGATCGGTTTGTCTGCAATAAACAGCACTTACCGTGCGTTACTCGCGTTGGCGTTGTCGTCGGGCGATACGAACGACTCGCCGTGTGCAAGCGACGAACCCTCGCTGTGGGACTGGCCGACTTGGCAGACGAAAAAACCGTACACACATGCTGATGACTTCATTCGCGGAATCGAACACTCACTGACGGTCATTGGTTGATGCCGGGCGGACTGTCCCCACCGGTGGTTATTAGTATGGGACGCTGTCTTTATCACCCCTAGAGTTCCCCCAAAAAGGCAATGCATTCCACTGCGTTCGGTGGATTATGCCTCGTTGTGCGATCGAAGATGTGTGCCCTCAGCGCGAGAAGCTTCTTACGATCGCCGCGAGACGCCAAAGACAGTGACTAAAATCGGACAGCGTGATGGGCCGCCGCGCCGCAGAAGGAACGAAATCGAGCGAACAAATAAAAGGAACGACCAAAAAAGCCGGAGTTCGCACACTTTTTTACCGTGGGACACACCACAGTGATGGTGACCACAAGTGCACTCGATGATCGGTATCGCTCGCTGCACAGGTGACCAGTGTTTCTGGTATACTTTTTGTTCCTGCTGTTGTTGCTGTTAATCGTTCAATCTGTTATTTGCTTTGCGTTATCTTTACGCTTTTTCTCGTTTTTTTCAAAGAAGGACAATTACGGAGTACAACCCGCGGTTCGGGGGGAAGAGAATTGACCTTTGCGGAGTCGGAGGCGGCCGTGCGCCGGAGGAGCAGATTTGAGCAGCATGACGTGAGGCGCCGCCCAGGGGTTGACATGATTTTCATGCTTTAATTGCCTCTCGTTATGAATATGTTTTTATGATTGCTCTGCAATTTATCTTTATCAATAAACAAAAGCATATACCAGATAATTAGCTTTATGGCGTACGGCAAACGGTTATGTTGCGGTAATTATTTTGGCTGGAAGATTGTGATCATGATTAGGGTTTATTGCTACAGTATTTTATTTGCTCTTATTGATATCAGCCTTTTAGCGTAAAAATCTGTCTTGTTTTTCTTTTTCACTATTAAATTAACTTTATTTTATAAAAGTCGTCTAACTGTTTAAATTTCCCAAAAGTTCGCAATCCTAAACGAGATTAGCTTGCGTTTCTCGTAGCAATCAATGCACATGATCAATGCAATCTAGTAAACATTGCAATATGCTGCTTGTAATGACTCTTACTCATTATGCCCCATGGTGTCATGGTTTTGGAACATTTGTAAATCGAATCAGGAATCGTGTTGTGCTTTTTTGTAGAATGACTGGCAGGCACTGATTTCCTTTTCGCAATGATCAGTTACGCAATGATCATAAGTATGATGTATGATTACAGGCCAACATCGAGACGGGAAACATAACGGCACTTTTCTCCTTTGCCTTGTTGGCGCAAATTAAAGGATAAGCCTCAAGTCAGCTCGCCGAAGGACCACACCCGTCGAACTGATTTACTTCGACGTGTCGAGCGACTGTTAACAAAAAAAGATCACAAGACCCACCGACGCAACTGGCCCGAGCGTGGTGAAATCGGTTCACCAATTGGCCACATTTAGTGCAATCGGTGCATGATAATGCGCGCCGGATCCGCAGGCTGCATGTTTCGCTGCAGTTTGCGACTGACCCGAAAACGATCAATTCTCCCCGGGCCAGCCAGCCCGATTATGCTGCGGTGTGGCCACCCGGTCGATTGTTTTGTTGCAATTGCGAAACGAAAATATTGGAGCGGTCCGCCGGCTTAGGAAATGCTAGGCCGGAAAGTTCCCGTCGACGCCGCGACGAAACACGCATCAACACACATTGTCGGGTCTCGCGCGTGGGCAGGTTCACATGCATCACAAAGGGCCACCGTTTGGGACAATGGCACGTTGCGATAGGGCGCCCATTATTTGGCTCCCGACGTTGGGGTATCACTACTTGTCGCAGTGCGCAATATTAATGTTTACCAGTTCACGGTGGCACGGTGGCCACGGCCCGGTTATGCACCGGATCGGTGCGCCGCGGAAGTCCTGGGAAGTGGGCTAAATGGTTTGCGGGTCGGGTCGGCCACCCTCTGGTGGTCGGTAGCGCAATAATAATGGCTGTAATTGCAATATTAATATCAATTGGCGTGTATACGCCAAGTGCGCAACCAAGAGCGCTGCAGGATGTTTTGAGGCGTGATGAATGTGGCCCGCCCAGAATCGGGCCCGTACGATCCCGGGGCTCGTAAAAATAAAGAAGTTACCAAGAAGGGGCCCCACCAGACCCAAGTGGAAAGTTTGACATGCACTGACGCACCCTTGCGTGGCCCACGACCGGCCGCACGGTGCACCGGGAATGAAGTGTGGTTTTATTAATTTCGGTTGAAGCGAATTCGACAGCCAACGATTTGCCAACACGAACCCGAAACATGCACACCACCGCCGGTCCACCCTGCCGGCCACCGTCCGTTCACCCTGTCGGCCACGTGGACCAATTTTGGGGAATTCAATTTGCATCTCACGTTATCTCCGCGCGGAGTGCGGATGAGTGTTTCGTGGACGCCTCGCTCCGTAACCGGGGCGCTCCGGGTTCGGGACACGAAATAAAATTCACGCAACCAAAAAACAACGTAAATGGTGGCTGGTGGCCCTTCGTGTACCTCAACCGTTGCAGTCCGGTGGCCTTGCACTGTAGTCGCAGGGAGCAATTTGTAATTTGTGCTTTTTTTATCACTGAACCCCACAGAAACAGTGACAGTGAAGAATATTGGTGATTTTCAAAATTCATGAGCATCATTTCGATGATAATCGTAGCGGTTCACGAAGCAGAAGATTGGACCGTTTTTATCACGCAGCTCGCAGCGCTGAGCATCTTATCAATTTTGTGTGCCTCGTGTCGGGCCATTCCCGGGCTATCGGGCGCATCAATCGGGAAAAGCGTTTTCACCCTTGCGGGCATCCTGTTTAATCAATTCACGCAAAATCGTTTCGATAAGGACAAGATAAGGTTCGTTGGTGTGAACAAGCCAAGTAAGTGCCGAGGCCAAGAGAGAGAGAGAGTGCTATCGAGGGACCAAAATAAACAAACTCATCCGGAACGGGCATTAATTGTGATGCGAATCCTTCGCCATAACCCCCGCCATTTGTTGATCGTTCGCAAATGAGATGGCATAAAACACGGGCGCGAAACATACGCGAGCCTCGGAAGGGACCCTTGGCCTTGGCTTGGCTCCTCTTCGCTGATGAAAGGCAAAACAACCTTAACACACACGCGAACGAGGGCTTAAAAGTAAGATCCCATCGCCAGCCATCCAGTGGATGGCATTTTGTTTTTAATAAATGAAACACGACTCACAAATAAGATCACCCGGGCAGCGAAGCGAAGCGTCCCCGAAAACCGGGATGACTCCACGGGGCTCTGCCGATTCATCAGTCTCTCTCTCGGCCGGCCGGCCCTTCCTCGGAGGGCTCGGGACGGGATGATAAATTATTGGTTGACAATTATATGAATATTTATGTATGCTCATATCAAACACGAAAAAATCGTAGTCGAAATAAATAATTTATTTATCAGCCCGACAGCCCAGGGGGAAGGACGAAAGGACGAAATCCTCGCGGATCCCCGTTTCTCCTGGGGGTACTTTCGAAACGGGCGCGCGCCCAAAAGTCCCACTGCCAGGGCGCTGCTGGCTTCCTCCCAGAGAAGAGGCGCGCGGGATAGTGTGCCGTTGGCGTTTGGCCAACGCACTTTCCGGCCGTGCCGTGTGAAGGTTGTGGTTGGCAATTGGCAGTTCGTTATGCTGCGTGTGCATGTTAACGGCTCGCGCGCGATGCTGCTGCCCGCGATGGGAGAGTTTCAATAAAACACTCATAAATTTTGTCGCTTATCAAATTTATTAATCGTTTCGGGCGAAGGCGAAAATTTCAAATTAGCCAGTTTTGGTGGCCTGGTGTTCGTGTTTTTTTGAGCCTTTTTTGGGTGCCGATCGCTGGTTGGCTTTCTTTATTGCTCAGCTCAGCCGCACCCGCGGAACACGAGGATGAGCCGCGTGGCCCCGGTGGAAGCCGATGATTGCTGTACAAAACGAGACGATAAAGAATTGCACTTCCGTGATTTATAGGGTGCAGTAAAGGATTCGGACACTCGCGGGTGCCATTTTCTGCGAACCGTACTTTCGTTTCGGACCCGAATTCGGCCTTTTATTGCATTACCCAACTGGACAGCAGTTACATTGTGCTTACTTTTAGCAACTTCCCGCACAGTGCAAATGTTGATCGGTAGTGTTTGTTGTTTACTTTAGGGATCGCGATGCACGCGGGGTTTCAAACACCATCCAAACTGTCGACGCTTCAATCAACACCCCATTGTTGGCTTCGTATCGATATCGGCCGGGATTAAGAGGATCCGATCCATCAATATCCGTCCGATCGAAGGTCGTTTGAAGGAGCAACGAGTGAAACAAGCATAAACCATAATCTCGAGCGGACCGCACAATGCAGGCCACAATGCCGGGCGGTGTAGCTGTAAATTTGCAAATCATTTAACCCTCCCGAGCAATTAATCACACCGGCCGGACCCACTTACGGGCCGTGCGGTCGTGTGCGTCTGCCGCGGCGTCGGTGGACCGCGGGCGTTTCGATTAATGGGCTTCTTCGAATTCAAATTACCTCGTCACGAGAAACGATTAACCCGCAACTGGATCACACGATAACGATCGCCGATCGCCGCCGTGACGAAAGTGAAATCAGCGCGCGGGGTTCACCAGGACGGGAGAAGACCTTCCCAAGGACTTCTTTTCGAACCCCAAAATAAAAATCCGATGGCGGGCGAAATAAGAAAAAAGGGAACCGAAATTATGCACCACCGTAACGGTGGTGGTCGACTGCTCTCGGGAGCATAACTCTCCACACAAAGCGGAGCAAATTGCAGCGCCCCAATTGCGGGTGGTGTGCTGTCGGGAAAAATATCATCCACCCCGGATCCAGCAGGATCCGGTGGGCCGGGACCAAACGATATTATAAAAATTGCCCAACTTTACCACCCGGCACCGGTAACGAGCGAAATGGAGAAGCATAAAAAGAGGCAACCTCCGTGAAACCGGCACAATATTGATAAACGCAATATTCTGTGTATCATTATTATTTGCCGGGGTGCCCTCGAGCGCTTCGGGACTGCCGCTGCTGCTGATCCTTTTTTTTTTTTGGGGGGACCCGGCACGATCGATGCAGGAAGTAAACAAACAAACGCACACCGGAGTTGCCGGCGAAGAAAGAGTGGCAATCGCTCGGCATCTTCGCAATCGATCGGCAACGCAACGCGGAATGCAGGTCAGGTCACTGGGAGCCGTACGATTGCACGCTGCTGCGTTTGGGATGCACTCGGTGCAGTAGTCGAAGGTCGGGCGAAGCGAAAAGGTGGTCGCGATTTTTATCTTTTGCACCGCTTCTGCGTTTCACCCATGCTTATGCTGCTGCTGCTCGGCGCATGGTGAAGGTGAGCCAGCTACGGTGTAGGTCACAACCGTCCCGGTGTTGCAGTCGGCTCGATGTTGTAATGCACCGTCGGTGCATTTTGCGCTTTGTAATGGGTGCACACACCGCGCGCGTACATGTTGCGTGGCGCGTGAGATATGGAGCTCAACAATGGTGTGGCTGATTGAGCCACCATCGTGCGACCGACCCGGTGAGGCACCAAAGATTTGGCAATGAAACCCGGGCCGCTGTGCCATAAATCATTCCGCGGTCGTGGTGCCGTGGAAGCAAGCAGCCCCACGAAAGGTGCCGATGATGATCGCTTTCCGCATCGCGATCGATCTCCGATCGGGGATCCCGGGCGTGATCCTTTCTTCGTGCGGCTCCCCGTTGGGCACGATCGAAATATCGATTTTCGGCCGGGCGCGTTGCGATTAATTGCAATCCGGCGTCCGAAGCACACTCGACGCACGGACGCGGAGCATAATTGTGGTGAGCATAATCGCGTCGCGTCGTGAATGCGCCTCGATCACGGTGCGTATTTGGTGGAAGATTTCGAGCCCGCTGTTTGAAAGTGAAACCACCCGAAAAGGCCTCCCCCAAAATTAGGGTTGTAGGAGGTCCTCGGCGTTGGGTAATAAAATGAAATGACCCAATTAAGCATACACTTTGTGGCACTTTGATGGGCAGGCCGGGCCGGGAAAAGATGACGACGACCGACGGCGGCACTCCCGGGACCGGCTTTCGAAAGTTGGCGTCCCGCGTCCGTGTGTCCTTGGGACGTGATACAATTCTCGCGCCACGGCACGGCACGGCACGAAGTTTCGGTTACGCGCGCGCGAAGATGTCATTGGCAGGATCCGCCCGGCTGGTAGCCCGCGAGGACGGTGCTTTAATTTTTTGCGGCCCCGGTTTTTTTCCTCCTGCGACCAGTGCGCGATAGCTCATTATGCAAAGTGTATATCATTTCACATTATCTCTGCTCCATTTGTGAACACCTGGTATGTACCGGGTTGTGGCCGGGCGGATGCCAGAAGCCGGAGGGGCCGGGGAGCCCCACCTCGGGCCATCGGTGGCGTGGAATAGCGTAAAAATTTATTGCTTCCAAAATGGCCCAGCTTTATGAGTGTTTTCTGGTCGTTGAGTGAGTGTAGCCTGGGCAGCCACGGAGCCACCCCGTCGGAGTGTGAGTGCAAAAAGAGGAAGATGAAAGCCTACTGTTTTGCGTGATCGCTTTCGACGGGGGCCAAGGCATCGTATTTTATGGTTCGACAATCAGCCTGCCTTTCGCAGAAAGCACACGTATTTTGGGCGACGCAGACCCAAGGGATGCAATGCTTGCTTGGATCGCGGACCGGTGGATTAAGTAACTTAAAAAGAGATTAATACCGTAAAGCCCGTTTAGTTTGTCGAACAATTGTTTAACACTGGGGGGATGTCCGGTACCAGTAAGCCAGTGGAGCTGGCGGGCCGGGAAAAGGTATAAAAATCTGGTCCATTAACGGTGCTGCCGATGCCGGGTGCATCGGTATCAAACAACCGCTTCGCGGCTTCCACTTTAACGCACCGCATCCGCCGCGATGGGTTCGTGTTGCGCTAAATGATATGCATACATTAACGTGTCCTCTCCGCGCAAACCGCGACGCGGCGAAGGGCGTTCACCAACCTTTTTTTTTCGTCGGTGGAGAAGCTCGGCTTCATATGGAAATGGCTGCGAAAAAGGAGGAGGACGCTCTGTAGCCAAATTTTTAAGACGATTAATTTTCGCGAAACGAAACAGGGCCTGTGGCTAACTAAAAGTCCAAAACAAATTCATTCCCGCTCGGTCCAGCTTGTTGGAAGTGAAGCATACGATGCGCGGACACGGACAGCGTGAGATGGAGAGACAGACAGAGACTGAGAGAGGAACGGGCCTGGAGACTGGAAATGAGATTGACATCAATCGATCGTTCATTAATAATAATTATGACCTTAATGCAAGTGCAATTTCCCGGCCGGCCAGCCGGCCAACCGGGAACCGGGTGTATAAAATATAACAAAATTTAACGTTGTTAAAAATAATGGTAAACAAAGAAGACAAATTGATTTATAAATCATCGCCCGGTGCAGAAGCGTCGAAGGCGATGCGGTCCGAACCGGCCACGACGCCAGCCAGACGGCGGCGGTGGAACCATTTTACGACAAGTTCGATGATTTTTTATCGCTCCCCGCGATCTCAACTTGCATCGGCCGGCATCACGACGACGACGATCATCATCATCATCATCAGCACCGTGGCAGTGGGTCTTACTGGCAGTCCTTGTGGCATCCGTGCGTAAGGACGACTTCCTTTCACTAGGGAAGGATTTTTGGGTGTCGTTTTTGGTGCGCTCCTTCGCTTCGCTTCGATCATCTGCTTTTATGCTACGCTTCGGTACCGCGATCGGTACCAAAAAGTACCATCTTTTGCCCCGCACCGCCGGTCCGATTGATTGATTACTTACGAAATTAAACTTTGCCAGCCCCAAACGGAGGGCCCAACCAGGGCGCAAATCGCGATAAGATCCTGACGCTGGCGACGCCGCCGATTGGCGCGAGATTTAATCGAAAATGTTAACTAAGGGGAGCAATTAAGATGGTGCGACATTTCATTAGCGGCCAGAGCCGTGCCGGAGCGCATGCCCCATTTCGGAGGAGAAGTCCTGCGTGCTTAACGAACCTTCTTCGGATTGAGCAAAAAAAACCGGCCCCCGGCGAGTGCTCGCTCCGATCCGGTGGGGCTGGTCGCATTTGTCGTAAAACGGTTGGCCGAAAGCGGGAATCAACATTCCCGCAATTAAGAAGCACACATTTCAATCACCAACCGCCAAGTGCCGCCGCCCGAAGAGGACTTCTTTCTGCTCGGGAGAAGGAGCCCAGAGAAGGAGAGAAAGGTGACAGAATCCTTCGCTTCTTTTGCCTCGGTTATCTCATATCAGCACCACGACGTCCTTCGAAAGTTTCTCAGAACCACCGACGTGCGAAGGCACCGCGGTGCGGTCCAAATACGGTCCACCGGTCCCATAATCTTCGGTAGCAACTTTCGAAAAGGCGATGCGGCCGCTTGTGCCACGACCGCAGCATAATTGATCCGCCCAACTGCACCTGACCGAGGAGGGCCACAGGGTTCAAGTATTTGTATTTACACAAGAATGAGAATAATTTGCTGGCAACACGCCGCGCCGCGGCCGATAATTGCTTGCGAGAACGAAACTTGTCGTGGTCCGACCGAGCTCGGGATTCCTTCCGTCCGTCCGGCCGGGCTTCCCGAAAGCGCAACGGTTTTAACGGTCTTGGCTTCGACTCTCCGAGCGAGAGAGCGAACCCCGTCGTTGGCTGAAGATCTGCAGAACGCGCTGACCTGCTGGCCGGTGGTGTAGCAGAACTGGTTTGCTTGGGTCCCAGTGGCCTGCAGCGGGAGGATCCGCAACGGGTGGACCGCCGGCCCGCCCTAGCAACACATCCAATTTGATCCGGTTCTGTCAACCGCAACAGCAAACGCCCAGTTTTTCTCCTTTCACTTTTCAACGAGTACGGCCAACCGATTTATCCGTAATGTGATCGCACGGCACGGCGATCATCAGCCCCGGACGACGACGGTGACCATCGGGAGCCCGGCTCCTGTGGGTGTTTGTGCTTGTGTGTGAGTGTTCGCGCGCGTAATACTCCACTCCGGGTTTCTTTGTGGGCCGGGCGGCGTGGCCGGATTACTGCTCACGGACGGGACGGGAAGGCAAGAACTTGTTCGCGGCACGTGCGATACGGATGTAATCGAGCAAATTATCAGCATCAGCACACGGCACCGCGGCCCATATTAGCTGGTTAAGCTGGCCCAGCCTTCCGGGACCCCGTTGCGGGGTCCCCATTAAATTGTAACATCAAATGAATTGTTAAATGCGCGGCCCCGCGGCTGGGAGATATTTTCTCTTTTTTGCGTCCGTAACGATCGGCGTGATTTATAGGACTTCGCGGCTTACTGGGTTGATTCGTTTCAGTCGCGCGAGGAGAAAATGAATGCCTGGTGGGAGGCCACAAGCAGGATGTTGATCATCGACACATAGTAAAAGGTAATCACGGTAAACGGTTGTTTGGCAGGGTTTTCAATTAGTGGCGCACGCTTGGCGAAAAAGTTCCTGAGGATGTTGAAATTTTGATTAAAACGGACCTGCAAATGGGTAGCAACTGTTTCAAGCTAATACCGTTGCGCGTGCTTCCGTGGCTATGCTCGAAACGTCCATTTCCGGTCTTTCACGACTCTCTCTGTGACGCGCTTAGATTCCAACCTAAAGCGAATCCGAATTCTTTCGGATGCCAATTAAAAGCGGTATCATCCCCTTCTGGCATCAGACTAACTCACTTGCCTCATCTGCCTGCGCTGGAAGTTCGCGTGCGCCACGTATTTTGTGTAGTGCTAATTAATTTCTATTCGTTCGGATGTCGACCAGAATGCCGATCTGCCGGTGCCTCCCTGGCGTGGTCTTAGGAAAGCTCAGAAGTGGATCGCCGCGGTACGGAAATCTAAGGACTTTGCCAATTGCCAATTTACGCAGAAGCCACAACATGCGATGAACCTGTGGCGTTCCTTGCCTTGGCGGTACGTTACGTCGACGCAACCGCCCGAGTTCAAGCAAGTCAACCACGAATACCATCCTCAACGGGCGACCGTTCCAGAGGCCTCAAGATTGGGAGGGAGAGAGAAAAAAAGGAACAACGGACCAATGCTTTTCTCCAAGCCCTAGCCACCGGAGATAGTGGCACGAAATGGGATTGCTCTACTAAGTTTCATTTAACAAAAAAAAACGAAACGATCGTAGCCAAGCACTTTTGTCGTCCACTCGTGGTCGCGTGCAGCTCCCTTGCCAAGTCCGGTCGTCTTCGGTGTTTCCAGCGGACATCGGAGCATCGGAGGTCGCCGTCATTTCGACACCGTTAGCGGAACCGGTAGCCCTGCGCCCGCGGCACAATCACTTGCCGCCGTGGTAGCGCGAAAGCAATAAAAGCTAAAATCGTGATTAATTAGCTGAAATAAAAGTGTTTACATTCAAACGAGCAGTCCGTCTGTCGGTCGGTCGGTCCGTCGTTGGGTTACGTGCAAGAGCCCTGACCACGGGCCCTGCTCGCTCTGGCTGCCCTGAAGTGTCCTGAAACGGGAGCCCTAAGCTCCGTCCACCGGTGAGGCTAATATGGGCCGCAAGCGTTTTAGGCATACCTCACTGAGTCGGGGTCCCTTTTGAGTCGCATCAGCCGCCAGCCGGCAAGCAACCGATGTCAGAAGGCAATTCAGGTGGTCTATCTTCGTTGCGCTTGGGGTCTTTCAGTCTTTCAGTTCGTCAGTGTTTTTGGAGTTGCAACCTTAAAAGATAGTTAGCCGAAGAAGCTGGCGTTATGAATGAAGAGGAAAAGTGCATCTCATTTGGAACACTATGGCCAGTATGTTTATTTTCCTAGTACAAGAAATCGTAAAATTTGGACGTTGTTTACACGCTGTCATTTAGCGGATCCAGTGGAGTGTTTATAGTGCTTAGTTGAACAAAGGTGGTTATACGAGTGGATTGAATTCTATCCCGCTGTGTTACGGATTATTCATTGGGCAGATGTAACATAATCGTTATTTTCGGAGTTAATTTAATTAAAAATTACTCTTTTTGTTTTCTAACGACTTTTCCGGCCGGAGGTTTATTAAAATACAAATTAGGCTATTTCAAACCACGTGGACCAACATATTGACAGCCACGTTTATGGAGAAGTGTTGATAATGGCGGACACGTTTGTTTACATCGGCCAAAAAGCTATTAATGAAATCAACGTAATCTAGTGCAAAGTGGGCCAAATGAAAATCGTTGAAACTTCGCAGCTTTTTCGTTTTGATCTTGAATTCTTTTGGGCAGGTGCATTCAACGAAAGTTGCCCGCCCTTGATCGCTGCAGGAGACTAAATATCTCTATTTTGCACACGCACACACACACTTAAAAAGCGCCAAAAATGTCCCAAACTCTCTCCAACCGTTAATTCTGAAATTGATTCGATTTACCCGTCGAACGATTCACCGGACGGAGCATCGGGGGCCGTCGGAGATAAAGTAACTGCATTGGTGAACGATCGATATCAATTACGGTAAAATTAATTTAATGTCAAATGCCAAATTGGCTCCCCGCCGAACGGGCATCGCGCAGCATCGATTAGGTAGTGGCCGTTTTTCGGTAGCGGCCCAGCGGTTTGGACCCACCGCTGTGCTGCCCGCTGATGGTCTCGGGCCCATATCGAGTTTATACGCAAAATGTCAGTCGGGCGATAGAAAAACAGCACAACGACAAAACTACGTGTCTCAAGGACACCCTGGTGGGCAGCTTATCATCACTCGCCGATCGATGAAATCGATTTCGGAATGCCGCGCGGTCTATCGATTTTCGCCCAATTTTCGCTGTCTCGAAGCTAACGGTTTTGGGACCCCCGTTGGCGGACCTGTTGCTGACCAACACCAAGAAAAACACGGTTTCACCCAATTATGAAAAAAGGTAGCAGAACTCACGCCGAGCAGCTGGGATGCGTGTAAAAAAAATGCGGTGAAACCCGACGAAGGTGACGACGATCGAAGCCCCGTTGAAGTGCTAGAAATGGCTCAACGGCCGGGCGCTTCTGTGTGAACGCACATTAAGACGCGGCCGACCGCGGATCCTTACCGCGCGACGGACGGTTCGTCACCATGGCCGTCTCCCGATGGCTATCTTACGGCTATCATCCGCCTGGCCCGGACCCCGGGGCCCGGGCAGATTCCACGATCGATCCGGGCCGGACCGGGCTTCCTTCGGATCGGCTCGTTAAACCCTCGAAAGCCCCGATCGCTGATTGAATTTTAACGGTCCCACTCTCACCTCCGCCGTTTCGGCGCAGGATACGGCTGATTGGGGTGGCCCCCCGCTGGGGGCCTTCAGGGGCCGACCCGGGTGAGACAGTTTCAATTTGCTACCTGTTGGCGGTGCTGCTGGGTTGCCGGGAAACCGCCGGGCCGGGACAGGTCGCAAACTGCAGCCGCAAAGGCTGACACAACAACAACAACAAACATTAATGCGACCGAAGCGCGGAACCGCTAATTAGTAACAATTAATTTTGCATCAAACCACCATCTTTCGATCGATCGGCCGGGACGTGCCGGCGGGTTGGGCGGCCTTGTTGTGGCACATATTTTGCTCCGATTTTTTTGGGGTCCCACGACGACTTAGGTTTGGGTGTTTTGGCCGGACCCGCATAATCGCGCACAGCACGGTCCCCGATGGTGTAAAAATGGCCGCGACCCCCCGACTCTGGACGCCCCTTTCGGGTGTTCGATCCCTTCGTCTCTGTCGTATTTGCCTTTTTATTGACGCATGGCTTGAGGACGATGTTTCTGTGTCGAGGAGCTTACGCCGCCGTTTGGAATCGAGCCTTATCAGCGCCTTTATCACAACGGCCCGGCGGACTCCGGCATCGGCGGCCGGCGACAAATTGGGTGAAGCATCAAAGTGCGTTATTTCGTACGCGACCCAACTCTTCGGTCCGGTCCCAGGGGACGCAGACAAAAACGACACGCGGTTTGCTGATTGATGGAAGTTGTTAATTTGATTGCCAACCATAATGGTGTTGCTGGCTGAGGCGGTGGCTAAATGGGAAGGACCAGGACCGGCCCGGCTTGCCAGAACAGGTGTGGGCCCCATCGGCTTACACGCCTAGCTAGTAATAATGCTGATGATCATTAAATTTTAATTTAGATCACTTTCGAAAAGCTCAACCCGTGGAGGGCTGTCGGAAAGGAGGGCCCACCAAACGTGGACAACGCCCCAACTTTGGCCCGGCTTTTGTTTTTTCTTCGGGGGCGCGGTTTGGCACCCCGTCTCACTTTCGGACCCGGCCTGATAATAAATTGTTACACTTTTTCTAGCCACTGGTGCCATTTTTCACCGGTCAAGCGGAAGACAAATGGCGGACCAGCAGGGACGGTCGGGGTTGGGCGAAAAAAGCGAAACTTTCGAGCGTCGATGAAAACTCACCGCCGATTTGAGACCGGCAGGGTAATTGAATCCTGGAGGTTTTTAATTGGGCCTCACGTTAACGGTACGGTGGTCGCTCTCGTCACCGTCGATCATCGGCGGGCTGGGCCGATTCGGGTGGACTTCCCGGCGCTGGCTGGGCTTTCAGTTTTGTAACTGATATTAGGTTTTGCACTGAGAAATTCAATCGCTTTCTTAACAAGCCTGCCCGAAGAGGGGGGGCCCGATGTCCTTTCGATGGTTGGTCCTTGGTACATCGAACCTCGGTGCTCTGATGAAGGCCATTAATCTTCGGCGGTCTTTAAATTGGTGTCCAACTGCACGCGGGATGCTGCCGGGTCGTTTAACGAGCTGCGTGCCGTTCCCCAAAATGGAGATTCACTGCGCCGCGCCGTGCCGGTGTCGTCCGAAGGATCGGCCTCGGTGTGATAAGCGACGCATAATTAATTAGAGGGATCTACGGTGTATTGAAATCAATTAATTTGAATCCGTGTGTTTCGGAAGGCGCCTGGGAAACATGATAATTTTCACGTTTTAAGCCCCAGCGCGCGGGAATCGCTGGGTCGCTGGGTGAAATAAATAATTTTCCCAGCCCGGATTGCGGCCGGTCCGAGTACGATTGTACGGAAGATCGCTGTCCGCGAAACGAGAAACAGAAACGTAAAAAAAATGGTTAAATAAACGGAACGACTCGAGGTTGCACACCATTTATTTTCACCTCCCGAGCACACACACACACACGCACGCCTGCGGGCGTTTTATCTTTTCGGATGGCCATGGAATGCCTGTCGGTGCATCGGGAGGCACTTGATTAATTCTGCGCATAAAGGTTGATAAATCGCTCCAGATACGGTGGGCCTGTGCAAACACGGTCACGGGCCGGAGCGGAGCCACCAGTGAACACTTGTGCCGGTGGACCCCGGCGGCGATAGTTTCCGCTTTTGGAGGACCTTCGTGTCATCTCTGCCGGGGTCGCTGCCGCTTTCATCGCTTTGCGCTGCCAGAACAGTAAACCGACACTCGTCGGGATTGAAGGAGAAAATCGCACGGAATCCCTCTCATAAATAAATGAAGTTCTTCCAAATGTTAAAAACCAGCTCATCAAGGCTAATTGTTTATTTATTTACAAACTGGTATGGCAACTTGTAGAGGAACGAACCAGAGTAACGCAACTCACCAAGTCCAGCTACTCCTATCCTCCCGGGGGATAAGACGCTGGCCGGCATTTGGACCTGGTGCCTCTTTTTTAATGTAGATGTTTACATGCGGCCCAGCCACGGTGGGACGAATTATGCAAATCGGCTACGCATTTTAGTCATGCTCTTTGGCCGCCACCCCGGCCCCGGTTCCGCACGCACGCACGAGAGCTGTCGAAAAGTTGCGCTTGTAAAACATTACCGAAAATTTCATCCCAGAAGAGCTGCGCCGAGCTGGGCAATAACAAAAAAATAATAATAATAAAGAGTCCTTACGCGGTGGTTAAGACTATGAATATTATGGTACAGCGGGCACAGGACACGGGGCTCGGCTTCGGAACGCGCCAGCGAAAAGGACATATCAATTTGCCGGTTGGTCAAAATAAATTTATCAAATTTATTTTATTTCAATCAGCCGGCAAGCCTCTTCGGGAGGACGCTGCAGGACATGCGCCGCCGTACACGTTGGAACGGCGGGAAATATGCCCGGCAGCCACAATTTGTTCCGCAATTTATTCTTGCTATTTTGCAGGACCCCGCTTGGGATGGAAAAATGTCTGCAACCCAAAAGAGCGGCGCAGGATTTTGTCTGCTCCCGCGAACGCTCAGCCCCCCCCGGGTTTCGGTCATTAAAGCCGTCCGCCCTTTCGATGTCCGCCAGTGGAGTAGCGCGTCTGCGCCATTACGCTCGCCATCCTGGATCTTCGGATCGTTAAGCTTAGTGGCTTCCAATTTTCGGCCCCAGAGCCCGGGGACCGAGTGCAAAAATCAATTTCATCCCCACGGACAGTGAAGAATTACTCGAATCGGGCTCGTTATTGCCGGCCGGTCGCTAAGGCGGCCCGATAAAGTTTCAATTTTGTGCGATGGAAAAATTACCGATATTGGTGGCGTCCGATTTTTTCCACAAAAATACACACCCTTCCAGCTAAGCCGCTCGGCCCCTGGAGGACACTCGTGTGTGTGTGTCCTGTACTTTATCAGCATAAAATGTAGCTGATAATAGATGGGTCTGGGTGCGATCGGCCCGTGATCGTCGCCATTGCTCGCTTGATTCGAAAATTGCGCGGAAACATCATTATTACGGGTCTGAAAGGCGCAAGTAGCGCCTGAAATATTCGTCCCGAAATGGCCGCGTTTATCGCCCCGATGTGCGGCAGGCCCGCGATGTGACGGGGATGCAAATTGAAAAATCGTGTGATATCCGTTTATGAGCCGTTACTGTGTCGATAATGCTGGTGCCAGGGCGAACGGCCTAACGGGTTTTTGGGTTTAATGAAGGTGCCTCGGTGCCGCTTTTTCATCAAATAATGACGCATCTTTAACGGGGCTTATCGGATATCAGCTTGCAACACGGAGTATTTAATGTTTTACTGTGCAGCGATCTTTGTTTTGCACGAAAAGGTTATTTATTTTGTTAGGCATCGAACCACAATTTTAATGCTTGCTAAATTTTGTTTCACTTTCCCACCGGGCAGTAAACAAACAAAGTTCGGCGCAAAGTTTCGTCCCGGGCAGATGCTTCAAAATTGCACCGAAAAAACCAACCCAATCATAAACCCGAGTGCGATTATGAAGTAACAATTGATTTTACAAGACGCAAAATGGCACCGTTTACCAATTTAAGACCAATAAACATTATAATCAGCGTTGCGTTTAAAGTATTATCATTTGCTTCGTCATCTGATTTGAGCCCCGGCTCGGTTTGGTTGGTCATAAAAATCTTGACCATCGTCGCTGTGTGTCGCCCATGGTCGAGTCGAGGCAGTTATTGCGGTAGGCCAGGGACCCGGTCCTTGAGCTACGGCGTCCTGCGCATCCCTCAACTGTCGCTTCCGGGCAGAAAGGGATCCGAGAGCCGGTTACGACCGGCGGTCGACGGTAACGGAACGCTACGTCGGACGTTGGATTGAATACATTTTTAATAATCATAAATTGTACTAAATTACTGGTTGATATGAGTTTGAGCAAAGAAAGTCAAAAACGAAGCACGAAACCCCATTCTTTCGACCCCCGCGGGGGGCTTCGCACTCTGCGTCACAGTGTCGCCCGGCCCTCGGGAAGGCGCGCTAAGAAACCAAGGGCGACACGAACCGAGCCGACCGATGATGACGCGTCCCCGGTCTCGATCTTATCGGCGATCATATTTTGGGCACGTTTAGCTTCGATCGATCGATCTGGGGCTCGATCTGCGACAACCATCTTGTGCGTTTATGATGGCCACGGCGATGGAGACGACGACGACGACAGCAAGTATGATGAAACGTGCTACGCAGGAGAGCCTAAAAGGGGCGAAAGAGACAAGTTCGAGTCGCGATCGTCTCGTAAATGAAATATGATGCAGCAGCATCCGTTATGGGAGTCGCAGAACTCGCCAAGGCGACTGTCAACCGTCGCCCGGTCCGACAAAATGACCCGCTTAACTCATCCTTCCCGTGTTTGGGTTTCGTGCTGCGCTGGAAAATGCCAGCCCCCGGCGGAGGGAGGGAGGGCGGATGCTTTCGTGCCAATCGATCGAAAACCGTCCACCGCCTGAAGGCACGAAGCCGTGGACGCGGACGGGCGGGGTTAAGTTGAAATAATTTATTATTATTGTTAT
The DNA here is from genome assembly GCF_943734635.1 of Anopheles cruzii. Lineage (NCBI taxonomy): Eukaryota > Metazoa > Arthropoda > Insecta > Diptera > Culicidae > Anopheles > Anopheles cruzii. Next base: position 84,935,449 of record NC_069145.1, read on the forward strand.
GATAGCTGACCAAATTGGTCTCGTAAGCAGCACCTCGAGGGCTTACGATCGATCGGAGCGAACCGAAAAACAACAAAAAACGCTGCGCTTCGGCCTCGCGGGTTCGTCGCTTCGGCTGGCGTGCGAATCTACGCGCTGCGTGTCTTCGCGCAAAGGCGAACGATTTCATTGATAAGCTTTCACCGTGTCCCGTGACAGACGGGCGAAGAGCGAAGAATGAACTCACCAAACGAAAGAGGCGGAAAAAACACACACACACACAGACAGGGGGCAAGAAATTATGGAACCACCGTCCGGCACCGGAAGAATGAGCTGGGCAGGACCCCGGGCGACCCGGTAATCATCTCGCGATCGTAAATCGATGAAAAATGTCGACCCAGTCCGAGGCAGGCCGAGAAAATTCGATCGAATCGATGAATCTATCGATAGGCAAGCGACGCGCCGAAGTGTAAGTTATGGCCGGATTCGTGGGCAATTAAAAGGTGACAAATGTGTGACTGAGTTTATCGCGACTCAGCAGTTGCTCCGCTCTGCCTTTGCTTTCTCACTGTGTGTGTGGATTATCAGGAGTCTCGCTTTGTTGCGGATGAAGGAAATTACTTCCTGTTGCGATACAAGCTCGAAAAAATGTGAAGCTTGTGAACCTTTTGGCCAGTTCATTTGCCAGCATCAAGACGGCTAGACAGAATGGCGACCACGGGACACGTTTAACGCGTCGGACACTGATCGAAAGAGACGTTGGGTTTATCAAATGAGTGTCATGTGAGCAAAATAGCTCCATTACGCTACACAGCAGGGCGCCAGAACGGTATGCCTAGACCAAACGAGCAACGAACGTAGAAGCCATCACTCGGAAGACTATGGGGAATCGCGAGTTGATGGATCGCGTATCACCTCCAGTAGAGGGATGCTACTCGTTGAGACAAAGTTGCGAGTGTTCATTAACGATCGTAATAAGAAACCGTGCAAGTCGTAGCAGGCGGTCAACCCTTCCGAGAGAGAGAGAGAGAGAGAACGAAAAAGCAGCTGGCACCATAAAAAAGGATCGCTGGAAGCGAACATCGTTAAAAACGATCATATTGCGGCGTTGTAACGGCGATAAATGAAACCTTCCCTTCGCTTTGCGCGATGCTGCGTTGTTTGGTGAATAAATGTGTGATTTATTGACGCAATCATTGTCCCATTGGGGACCCCGTTGGGTCATTCTTCGCCCGCCCCGTTTCGAGCATCCCCCAAACGACCGCCCGCCGATGCCCGTCCCGTGGCTTCGATCGATCTGACTGACAGATCATTTATCCTGGCGCACTCCGATGTGACTCTGGCCGTCCGACAGAGAGTGAGTGAGCGAGAGACCCCAAAGAGAGCCGTTGCGTTTTTTTCGGGACCGGCGAGATAATTAAGTCGTGTACCGGCCCCGGTGTGCCGCCACATTCAAATCCGCCGGGGCTCCGTTCGCGCGAAAGGGTTTGAATTTTGTAATTGAACTTTTTTACTAGCATCTTCGCCCTGGTAAAAGGGAGACAAACGAGCGGATCATCATGCTAACGACGGCGACGGCACGACGGCATGTTTCGCGATCATTAAACGGATCTCGGGCGAGCGAAACCATAAACTTCAACGGATCGCTCGGATCGCTCGGAAGCTCGGATGGCCCTAAAACAAGATTACGGCCGCTTTTCGGGGGACCGGGGAGTGATTTACCACCACGCTGGCAAGCCAATTTTATTGGCCACCCTTTATGCACCGTTCCCTGCACCTCTCTGGCTCTCTGATGGTTTCTCCAATCTCCATTTCGCCCGCAAATCGAACGCGAATCGGCCTTTAACGGCACTCGTCATCGGGTCCCCGTGTAAGGTCCCGTCCATTCTGGCCAACCGGCACCGGACCGACGACGGTTCTGAGATGCGCGATCGGAGCGAGCGAGTGAAAAATGGAAAGCCGTAAACGGTCGCAAAGGGCTGTGATACGCGCGCTGCATAAGTGGCTAGTGAAATGAAGAGTGGTGCCGATTTTATGGTTCTGTTAAGGGTGCTTAAAAGGCTCCGTCCGGAACTATGCTCCGGTGGGAGCACCCGGAATGGACAAGAAAACAAATCGAGCGAGGTTCGAGGATAGCTACCGAAACGCATGTTTTAAAAGAACCTCAGGAATTATATTGGTGGCAGAGAGTTATGGCCGCCGGTCCTGCCGGCCGGGTTCCAGTGTGCCAGCGAGTCCCGGTTACGAAACCCCTGTGCTGGCGAAATGGCTGTCGATCAGATCGGGGCAGGGATCGACCGGGTCCGGTGCGTTCAGTTAGACGCGGTGATTGCGTTTCAGCGCGTCGTTTGCGCCGTTCGGAAAGGAAATGAGAGCACGACTGGCGACTGGGCCATAAATGTTTATGCAAATATTTATTTTGAGTAATGAGTATGGGATTTAATGCGCCAGATAGGCAATGCCAGACGGGCAAGGACGAGCCGCGAACCGCGACGACAACAACGCAACGGAGGCGCACTGGACGCGCCGCAGAAGAGCACTCAGCACGCAGGCGGGCGGCCAATGGGCCGATGATGAAGGGGTTACTCACTGCACTGCACTGCATTGCACCAGCGGCTAGCAGTGTGTGCGTGCGCCAGTTAATCGAGAACGAGGGCTGCTATCATGATTTATGGCCAGAGCGATCCCGACGGCGCGATACGCTGATGATGGAAGATAATCATACCGTGGCCATACCGGCGACATCGGAGCCGCCGAGAGTGAGATTAAAAACTTTCTACGATAATTGCTGCATCCTTCGGTGTCGGCCGGGCTGTTGCGCAACGACGCACCAGACGGTGAGAGATTATGTGTCACATGTTTGATCCCCGAGGTTCGATTGTTTTGCGATGAGTGTTGATCGCCGATTGCGCCGACCGAAGACTGATCACACTCGACACTTGATAGGTGGCGAGGTGCGGGGCGATAAAAGTGTTCATGACTCGCGAAGCCCCAGGGCCAAGAAGCGATTCGAATTTGCATCCAAGAGCTGCCAATATTTTGCCCCAGCTTTTATGAGTCATCAATTTGTCACATCAATTTTTCGTGCCCGGCATGAATCTATCGCGCGCAACGCGGCTCGGGGCCGCCGCGCCGTGAACGAAAGCTGTTTGCCTAATAAAACTGACCATTAAACTGTCTATATACGCCTCCGTTCCGGAAAGGTGCCAACCCCGGCCGTGGCGGCCGGCAGATTTATCAGTCCATCGCCCGGCGAAGAAAACACTTCACCGCGAAGTGTGTCTAGGCGAACATAAAATCGAGATCGGGTGGCCGCCATCTTTCAAACACACACACACACACCGTTTGGAAAGGCACCGGCCACCATTCACCGCTAGGGGTCCGGGGTCTGCCGATCGCGCCCGGTCATTTGTTTTACTCGCTTTTGGCACGTGCTATCACGATAAGCGGACCCCAAAATTGGTTTGAAAGGCACACACACGGGCGCCGAGGGAGATCTGTTAAAGGGGCCCCAAAAACCCACACCGTTTGCCGACGGCCCATTTCACGCGTGTGCCGGTCCCACGCGACGCGCGTCCTCTTCAGGGTGGGCGAAAAAGGGGCGATGAACGCTGTCATCGCCGAAAATCCTCTTGGCCGCACGCTTTTCACGCCGCTCGTAATCGAAAATCGTGCAAAACGTGCCCGGCCCGGGCCGTGGCAGGTCGTTTGATTTTCGTTTTCTTCCCTTGTGGCGAGCGCGTAAAAAATGTTTACTTTTTGCGGCCAATCCGACACCAAACGAGGCACCGGCACGGTGTGGTAGGTTGCGTAAAAGGACACACTTTCGCTCCGGTGCGTTCCGTGGTGCAATCGTTGCGTTGATTATGCTTTTATGAGGCGACCGGGGACACCGGCTTATCGCGTCTCGGTACTGTGCGCGGAACTGCTCGAATTTCTTAATATCTGCTCGAATTGGGCCGCCTTAGGTAAGTGGTTCAGTCTGGCTCGCGAAGGTTAGAACAAAGTTCAAGGTGACTCGTGGATGGGGCCGCTTCTTGCAAAGGGCCGGCCAATTGTTTTCGATTCGGTTTCGGGGAAGGGTTTCACGCCAAACGCCAATCATGTACCCTAGCGGCAAGTAATAAGGAAGTGCTCCTCTCAAGGATACGCCTCAACCTGTCGCCGGCAACCCGTAGGCGATCTCCTCTCACATGCGGCCATTACCAAGCGCGTGGTGCGCAATTTGGTGACCCGGCCGACCCGGTGGCGGTCCGGAGGTCCAGGCTGAAGCCACCAGCTGTCCGCCGATCGCCGTCGATCAAGATTCCATTAAGACATCAATCAAACACCTGACGCCATAAATCAGTCGTCGGGTCGACCGAATTGATTCCGATTAAATTAGAGTCGAAATTAATTAAATCGATAGTAACCGACCGGCCGGCCGAAGTAGCGTCGGAACGATTTTGCATCCCTGGCACGACGACCTGGGCACGATGTTTTGGGGCCCTTCCCGGGCACGACACGCAACTCCCGCGGGCGATCGAAGACGAACGCGCGTGCTAAGGTGGCGTATTTTATGTTCTGGAAATGGCGTGCACGATCCACCGTGCGGCCCTTTCGGTGGACTCGAATTCGGTTTGGCAGCTGTTTACGCCGTTGTATGCGGCTGATGCTGGGCTGGGGCTTAACGTTCTGGCACCTGGTTCGTGCTCCGAATCACGCCAGCATACTGTGAACTGTGCACGCACCCGGCAATCGCGCGCGATTCGTTCACCGATCGTGGCCGTGGCCAAGCCGATGGGATTGCGTCACGTGCGGCGTAGCGCGTTTCGTCGCCCGCGGGCCGCGTATCGAAATTAAATTGCCTCCCATTAGCTGCCTTTTCGGTGTGATTATGCATGTAAACTAGCGTGCCGCGTATGGTGCTAATAAAGGTGGGCGCGCATAGGTCGCGCTAGATAGAGTTGTAACGAGTGGACCCTCAAAATTGAGACACCGCGGGCCCTCGCCTCACGGGTTGGTGCGCCGTAAATCTTCCGCCAGAGAGCAAGTGCCCGACAAACCCCAACGGACTCGCGACAAACGAAAAAGGGGAACCACCCATCGGCACCGTGCGGCTTCTTCAACACGCTGGGTGGTGGCACCTAAGCGGGCGGTAAATCTTGCAAATATTACCATCCCCCGAAATGGGCCAAAGAAGCCCCATTTAGCGCTCCCCACGGAGCGCTGAAAACGGCGAAGAATAAAAGTGCCTCATAATAACTCTATCAAAGGGGGGGTCCCGCGTGTGTCTAATCCGCCTGCATGATGGGTTTTCTTCCACCATGAACTCAGGGAGGAGGCACCAGGAGTAACGACCACGGCTACGTTAAATCCAGCCATCAAATAGAGCGTAGAGCTCCCACACGGCCACCGCGGATTGGGGAGTGCAGAAGATAACATACGCCGGTGGTGTGTGTTGGTCCAAAAAAAAGGAACTCTCAACCTGCGCCAGGCGCCTGAAAGGGGACCAGCAAAAAAGGCCCCGGGCCCGGCCGCGGGTTGGTCAGGTGAATATTGCCAAAGATTAGCAACCCTCGGCACCGAGTCTCGTTACGATGTTTGGCTCGTGCGACCGAAACCCCCCCTCGTCATAGTAGGCCTCGGCCTGGCCTAGGCTCTCCCGCTCTCTCGCCTTTTTGGTGGTTGGGAATAAATTTGTTAAAGTAAGGTAATTAACCTTCAGCGTGAGCATAAATCTTGAGCCCTCTCGGGGGCTGAGATTTTAGGCCTTTTTTTCTCGCACCCAACGCCCGCTGATGGCGCGGAGGGGGTTTAAGTATTCTGCCCCGGCCAGCCGCCGGTCTGGTGTGGTGTGGAGATGAACTTCAACGGCCGGATGATGCGATGGTTCTCCGGTCTGGTTATCTCTAATGCCCGGACATTTATGCTTCAATTTCGTCGCAAACGACGTCCCAAACAGCGCAAAGCCGGCGATCGCCGTTCGAGGAGGGGCCCAGTGTGCCCCATCGGGAATCGCAGGTGGGCCGCCCTCCTTGGAGGTTTTAGTTTTCTTTTCTTTTTATTTCGACCGTTTCGGAGTTGCGGATTTGCGGGTTTCAGGTCTCTCTCTCTCTGTTTTAGTTGTGCTCTGGCGCGTAGGAGGAAATCCTTTCGGCCCGCCGAGTGGATTGGCTTAAGATCAGCACCGAGCCGGGCTGGGCCGGGCCTCCCGGGAGGCTGAGTGATCGCAAAGTGTCTCAATTTCGCGCCTGACCCCACACGACCGATCGGTTCAGTGTGGCTGGCGTTGGAATCTTCCATCTGTCGAACCCCCCCACGGGGCGCTCTATCTACGATCCCGTTTCCGTTTTGGGCCCCCCGAAAATAAAGCAGATCTACTTAAGTTCGTTCGAGTTCCTCGTGCGGATCGATTTTATCGTAATTGGGTTGGAGTAGTTAAGCCCGAGCCACGGCCAGCGGTCGAGCATTGTGTTTGCCTTTCGGAACGGTGACACGGGGAATTTAATATTGTCGCCACGACGGGTGGGACCCGCGCCTGTTGATAGCGATCGGAGCCGTGTCCCAGCCCCGCCTTTGGGTTGCCTGTTTGGGTGGCGCGAAACGTTACGACGAGCGTGCCGATGTTGAGCATCGATTTTGAGGCCCCAAAGAGACCCAAAGAGCGTGTACCCGGGAACAGGCGGATGGTGGTCTCTGTTTGCCCAGCGCTAGATGACGCACCGGTGATGTGATTAATGATGTTCGCCGATCAAAACTATTACAAACTGTTGCTGGCGCGATCAACCCAAATCGCGAGCGGCGAACCATGTTCATTGAATTAGCGTTATGCGTGTTTGCGAATAATCAATTACTTAACGTTAATCGGCCAATTTGGGTACTGGCTACTTTCACGCAAAAGGACGTCTGTGTCTGTGTATGATCAGTCTGTCTGTGATTACTGCTCCTTTACAGTTCTGTTTTCGAAAGGAACTCGGAAAGCCGTTTGACCTTTGTCGCTCCGGCATCGCACGTCTAAAGTCCAGACTCGCTGTCAGGCTCGCGTTCAATTAACTAGCGATCAGTTGCCTGCCTTGTTCCTGCCAGTTGCAGTTCCGTCCCGCGGCCCTTTCGGAGGTCGACACAGCCGGCGGTGCCCTTCGAGGATCGCGTGAGCCCACCACAGCTGCTCGGGTTCATTTGAATACCTATCATCAACGGTCATTCGCTTCAAATGACTATGATTCGCGCGAACTACGAATGCGGCCCCGCACGGCCGGCCCCTTTGTAGGGTGACGTAGGCCTCGCGCTCCCATAGCAATCCCGTGTGTAAGGTGCTGCCATCGGATTGGAATCGGATCGGCGGAATGGTCAGCCCGCTGACGTAGCGTTTGCTATCGCGAAAATGATCCTCAAGGCCCAAGGTGCAAGGAAGGCCTTGGCCGGGGCCGGCTGACGGACAGAGTGACGGCTTTTTGTTTCGGGGCTGGACGTGTTCGACGTGAGCCGTGTTTTAGGAGCTCTGTTTAGGTGTTTGGATTTGGCACCGAACCAAACTAGGACACGAACACGCGTGGAAGCCTCCGTCTGACGTCCCAGACCACTGGCGCCTTTGCGTGGCTTGCCATTTAAAGATATCAATTGGCACGGGCGAATGCTTCTTCGATAATCGCCGGTTGATTGCGGGATGGGCGTGATTAATGCATTCAGATTTCGGTGTTTTCCTGAGGCCCCGGTGTTCGGTGTGCCCCGTTTCGGGCTGTAACGGAGTCATCGGTTGGTGGTTGGTAATTTATTTTGAACTTTCCTGAAGATGTGCGCCTCTCAAACATATGCGAGAAGCACTTTATTGGAATACACAATTTTGCGATCGCCTCTTAAGCGCTCCGGAATCGATAATCACCTAGCGATGGAGTGTTTCGCATTAAAACACCCAACACGATGGTGCATGTGGTGGGTGTTTAAAGCCCATAAAATTCCCCTTTACCTGGCGTGTCATGTCGCCAGGAACCAGGATTCTAAAAATACACAACACCATCAGCCCGTTTTATTGCCTTCGAACCGATCGGACCGGGACTGCAAAATTTATGCAAAATCGATCCAATAACTGTATGATTTATACTCAAGGCGGGCCGTGCGCTTAGAGGCGCAGCACCATAAGAGGATCGCCCAGATAAGTGTGCGTCGAGCGGCAGCAGTGACCTTAGACACCGGCGTCTGGCAACCGAAAACGGCTACGGTCCGAGACGTCCGCCGCGAAGGAAGATTAGTTCAGCCTTTGACATTGCGCTCGTTAGGGTTTCCGCGCCGATCGCCTCGGAGAGTATGCACCGATTCCGTCGACGGCCGATAGTAACATCGGCCCCGGACCATCTGAGCGCCAGAAATCGAACGATGCCAAAAATTAAATGAAAGCCATAAAAACAAATGAATATATTGAGAAACAGTCCTCTGTAGCAATTTCGGCGCTCGGCCCGTTTTGTTTCGCTGTCGTTGTTTGTTTGGCTTTGTATGGCGGTCGTAAAATTTATATTGCTGCAGTTTTGGGGTTGCACAGAAAAAATGGCCAGCCCGCTGATACGGCGTTCTGGCGTTTCGATGCAGAGAACATGCCGGGCAGATTCGGGGTTTGTTTTTTTCGTTTTGGGAAGGTGCCGTAAAGTTTATACTATGCTAATGCGCTCCGGGATTGCCTGCAAACTTAGTTGCTGGCGGACGGAGCGAAACCGGAACGTCATCGGTATCTCATCTTCGGATGCACAGAACGATAGGGGACCGTTGCACGGGGAGGCCCGAACCGAAAACGCTTAAGACTAGAAAAGCGTTGTCGTGTCGTCCGATGGATTGGCCCCTCCACGGAAGACTACAGGACGGCGCGAGAGCACGCCGAAGGTGACCTAGTTAGTGGCCGTGGCGGGTCCGGCCAGAGCCGTATAAAAATCCTCCACAATTTGCGAACGTTTATGACGGTGCAATCAACAACCCGAGCGCCGAGCGCCGAAAACGCTAGGAAATGCACTGAAATGGTGGCCGCGGAAAAATCGGAGCGCATTAGACGCATATAAAATGCGAAACGAAAATAAACCATAATTCGTGCCACCAAACTGGCCGTGCGAAAAAAGTAGGCGCTGCAGGTCCACTTCCCCTATCAGCCCCCGGGATGCAGCGACCCTGACTGGGCGTTTGGCGAAATGTCAATGCTTTTAGCCGGCTCGCTCGAACCGTTACCGTGGGTCTTCTTCCTACGCCTGCAGCCGATCGCGATCTTCCCGATCCACGGCCCGATTGATTGTGTGCTTTTGACGATAAGATTTACGAGCAAAGTTTCGAAAGTAACACAGAATAGGGGACCTTGGGTAGGGTTCGTCGCTTGCGATGTCGTCGTCCAAGACCTTTCTCCAAATAATTAGCCCGAGAAACGAGATCGCGTCATCAATCCGCACCAACCGATGGGCGATGAGTTCGAGTTCGGGATGGGACGGGATTGAGAGTAAAAAGATGAAAGGATGCTTGTGCCGCGCCCCGTGCGGCTACTGTGCGCTGGGGAAGTCCTTTTTTCGCCGAATTCCATTGCGGGACGGTAATGTGTTTGATTACGACCGCCGTTGTGCACGGTATCGCCATAAACCCTTCTTTCGATCACACGCGCAACGCACACACACACACACGGTTGGCCAGGTCGCATTTTGATCTGATCGATTGCGGTAGTTAACGTCAAACGGGGCCCGCGAGCCTCCCAAGCGGTTCTTAATTTACCACAAAAAAAGGAGTCCCTCAAACCTGTGATCAATCAGCGCACGCGGAACGATGACGAGCCGCGGGAACGCGACCGGGAGTCAGTTTTTTAATTGTAATCAATAAAGATCCGGGCAATCCGGGTCCACCGGGCAGCGATTTTAATGGCCGGCACCGGTGGATCGGGTCGGCGGATCTGGTCGCGCCGGCCTCCGGACGGATTTGGGCAGGGGTTTTGAGAATTTTATGCTAATTTAAGCGCAGCAGAGCGCAGGGTTAACTGCATCAAAGGAATGGGCAAGGGTCTCGGTGCGATACGCGGTTCCACGGTGGCGAGTAACTTATGGGCAGCGTAAAAGCTTTCCGTAAAGCCGCGGTTTGTCGTGCGTTAATGCGTCAATAAATTACGCTCGACGGTTGATCTGTTGATAATTAACCGCCCAAAATGTTTGCCTTAAAACATTGCACTTGTGCGCCGTGTGGGAGGTAGCCGGACGATTCAATTAAAGTATTTAATTTTATCGTCCTGCGCCATGCCCGGCATCGGTGCTTTGTGTAGTCACAGACAGCGGTTCGGTATGATCCTGTGCGATGCTCACGGCAAACGAGCGCGGCCTCGCCGCTTGGCATAAGCTCTTGAGCGCATAAGCTTGCAACTCCCCTGCAGCCGGGCCGTCAATCAAAGATTCGAAGATGATAGAAGAAAACACAGATACGCCATCGGACGATACAAATGCCGTCAGCTGTCAGAATCAATTAAACTTTTTGATCGACCCTCAGATCTGAGGGCCTTTTTGAGCGCGGCGTTCCCAAAAATTCCATTTCCAATTTCGCACCACAAAGATCGAAGACACCGAAGAAGACCCTGCAACCGCCAGCGGTGCAATCCGAATCTCGCGGTGCCTGTTTGTGTGCCTTGGCATGCATTGTTGCGCCTCGTTTCGGACGGATTTGTCAAGCTGCACAATCGCCCCCGATCCGAATAAGCCTCATCTTGGGCGCGCGCGGCTCGTTAAAGACGCACAAAGCGCAACAATGCCGGCCCCGATCACTGGCGGAAGATCTGCTTCGGAGGAATGATGAATGATCGCACGCGGAACGCGGCTTGGGCCCCTCAAAAAAAAAAGGGATAAACAATTATTTGGCAACCGCAACAATGAGAGGTGATTCGAAAGAAAGTGAACCGAGCCCGCGCGCTGTTGTGAGTTTGATCGAGTGAGGCAATTTGAATTTCGAAAGAAGATTCATAAATATTTCGCATAATCCGCTCAGGGGCCGCTGGCCGCGTGAATGGCGTTTAATCCGCGCATCAAATTGGCGTGCTCGAAGAAACCGGGCCATAAACGGGGAAGAAGAGCTCGGTACAAAGAAACAAGACACCCCGAAAGCGGTGTGTCCCCGTGGCCGGAGAAACATCTTCATCCGTTAGAATGGTGCGCCCAAAAACGTTGTCCGAGGCCATAATGATGTTGCGTTCCGAATTCAAATGTTGTACCGCTTAATTTCTCCGCTCGCGCCGGCCGCGACAAGGGCAAGGCCAAGGAACTGCGGGGCCCGTGTCTATGTGCATGTAGCACCCCTCGAAAAAGGGGGTCGAACGGCGCTCTGTGTGTGTGTTCATTAAAATTTACGATCCAAATGCAACATAACTGTCATGTGACGGCGGATGACGACGGTGCCCGTAATTTGCCGGAGCGCTCTCTTTCGCCGTGCGATTCGCGCTTCGGTCCAAAACTCCGTGACTTCGGGGATGTGTCAAGGTGTCCAGTGTCCAGCATTTCACGGTCCAGCACCACAAACAAGGGCGCGGCGGACCGGCTGCACCTGCCAGTCCGCGCCACGGAGACCGCCGCCGCCGTGCGCGGAGCGTTTATTTTGGTTTGGTGTGCGCGCATGTCAACCGGAGTGCCGGGTGTCTTGTTTGGGCTATAATTTGCGTTCGCACTTTTTGCCCCGGTGACGGCCAATTTGCACTTCAGTTCAGCAATTTGCCGCGATTCGGCCGAAGAAGCCATCGCGCGGTTTTCGGGCCTCTAATGAAGTGTTACCATTGAGCGTGGCGCGACCGCACGCTCTGACGCGTATTTTGAGATTCCAAAACCCAACCAAGGGGTTTTCTATAAATGGAGTCTCAAGTTGCACACGTCTAGAACGGGTGGCTCAAGTCGATCGCTCTTTTTTCGTTATTATGATCGCAGTACACGGTTCATAATGAGACAGATTAATAAATATCGAAGGAAGATGAGGTCGAGCGGGAAAATGGCCTCTTATGGCGATAAAATTTAAATAAAATGATGAATAAAAAGGGATACAAAAAAAACTTACTACTTGGCCAAAAGTAATCGGGAATTCGCTTATAACTCGAAAAATCGTTCTTTATTCTTTTAAATCTTTGTTACTTCTATTAAAATAATCCCTAATCTATGCAATAAATCTATGTTTACATTTTTCTCACTTTTCGAAACGGTCTGAAAAGTTCTTTTTAGGAATATCCTTCAACACATTTTTCGTTTAGACTCTTATCTCCACTATCGACTCTAAAAACCATGTCGACGGAACGGCCTCTTGAGTTTGGTTGCTGTACGATATGGGGCAAATTTGCTAGGAAATGACCACAAAAATGTGATGCAACAACGTCCTGGTGGGGCAAGGACCAACAATTGTGCCTCGACAAATTCGGTATTCTATGACGCACAATACTAAGCAAAGCTCGTCTAACACTCAAAAAGTATTCTTTATAGACAGTTTGACAACTTGTTCCCGTTATTTTTTGGTCACAGTAGTATTTTCAAATGTTCCACAAGCACTCCAACTTTACTGTGTTTGGGGGCATTTACTGAACTTTTTAGAGCGATTTAATAAAAATAGTGTAACTCTTCTCATAAGTAGTTAATTATTACAAATGGTGAATCAAGGGTGAAACTTTTCGTCGTGAGTGCCAAGTTTCGAAATGATTCGCTCCGTCTGCCAGTTATCAATCAACGGTAGGATTTTAGTAAACGATCGATTATGTGCGGGACAGTTTATGTTTTATTGCAGCCACACCGGCAATCGTGGCGACCTGCTCGGTCACGAAGACAAAAATGTTGAGAGATGTCACTGCTTTTTCGTGTCCACCGAGACATTCCTCGACAACCCCTGGACCCCACCCGGTGCTCGGGTGCCATAAAACACGCACATCCCGAGACCGTGACTGCGATCCGTGCGATGTGCAAGTGCACATTCCTTGCGCGACCCGGTATGCGTGTTGTGCACCGAGCAAAACAAGAATGCACCAACCCAAAAGGTTGCGGAGCGGAAATGAAAGGTCTTGGCGACATCCAAAAAACACATTCGCATAATAAAGCGATGATGCTCGGGTGCTGCTGCTGCTGCTCCTGCTGGCCAACGCTGGCGACGACTCTCCCGAGCCATTCTTTATTCGCACCCGTCACTCGTTAACGAATGATGCTGCTCGACGACGACGGCCACGACCATTTCGTTGCGCATATTTGGTGGAGGATCGTTTTAATTACGACGAATGGGTCGCGTTTTGGGGCGCAAGGGTAGTAGTCCGGCGGAATCCGGCCGAAAACTATGTGCAGCACCTTTTTTAATTAAATTAACGGAATTTCGAGCGCACCGGGGCCGGGTCGGGCAGGATCGGGTGGGTTTCGTGTTTGACCACCAAACAACTCCACAATTTGCGATGCATTTGCCGGGTGCATTACTGCCCTCTTTTTGCCCCATTTTGGACCGTGGGGTTTGGCCGGTCACAGCGCTTTTCTCCGAACTGTGCGGGGCGTTGTGGGTCGCACTCGCTTCCACTTACAGGTTTGCGGCAGTGCGGCTTCAGTTCACATGATTTTTAATTTTCGAACCCGTCGAAGACGAGAACCTCGATTCCCCCCTCGTGATCGGGGTGGCTGGCGGTGGCGAAGGTTTGTGGGCTGCCACTCTCTCTCTCCGGCTCACGATCCCGTGGCAAAATAAGCAGAACGACCCGAACGAGCATCCTGTCCCGCGCATGAAATCGATGATGATGCACGTAAGGGTAGGGTAGAAATAAGGCAACGAAGCGTACTACCGAATTGGGGAGCTACTTTCGGTTTATAGCGCTGGTTGCCCAATCGAACCGGCCAAGTACGGTGTCTTCCCGGCCAGCCCGATGTTTTGCCGATCTTGGCATCATCCTGTCGACGGCGACGACGACGACGACGACAACGACAGCGACAGTTCACTTTTACTTTTCTCCTTGATCGCCTCCACGTGGGAATCGGCGGAGATGTTCTTTTACGTCGCTCGTTAGTACGCCTTTTTCTGCGATTACTTTTGGTTTTTCGCTGTTGCTCGGGTCAGTTTCTGGGGCACATGGGTCCAGGCCTAGCCGTAATGAATGCACGCGATCGATCGGAATCGTCGGCCGTTGCCGATGCTCGAACCTTGAGATTGACGCATCGTTGATCGGTCGCATGATGCTTAACATATCGAACGAAATTATGTAAAAACAGATTATTTGCCAGGGTTTTTTTGAAAGTTGCTTCTCCATAAACCTTGCAGTGTACAGTACTGGACTTTGCACGGAAGATTTACCTTGCTGTTGGGACGAATCGTTTAATTAGTAGTAAAGGTATGCTGACGCAAGGCAATTGATAAAGGAAGTAGGAGGCCCTTCCTTGTGTCACTTTAACCAAATAAGCATAAACGTCTATTGTTTTTTGATGTGTTATCAAAATAGACTTACCGTTGATTTTGGTAATCGCTGATCTGAAAGCCATTGCTCAAGTTTCTTAATTTGTTAAATTTTTTAGTCATGGATAAGGATTTGCTGATCTGATGCCTTCATAGACTGATTGTATTATGAACTAATTTTAACTAACTTTTAACGATTAACTAACTTTGAAGAACGTTTTGCCTTATTCGTTATCTTCCTACGCTAGATTATTCCTTTAAAATCATTGCCCATGCTGTGGCCTAACACTTTGCAAAAAAGGTGGTTCAGATTAATATTTTTGTTCCAAAATTTAATTTATTACCGCAATTCATTTATCGATTTAGATTGATCGACAAATAGCCAACCACGGCGGCTTTAGCGTCCATTCGTCATTCGGCAGCACCCAGGCTTACCACTAGCTGAGAATCATTCTCCAAAGTGCCTCCGCTGCCTGGACATAGAATTTCAAGGCATTTTCGGTGGCTTAAAACGACGCCACCGACGCCGAGACGGATTGACGGATCCGAGATCGCGGGTTCCGATTTTTGCACGACTTCCATTAGCCGACCACTGGTCGGCGACCTTCGGCGAGCTGCGGGAACGGCGGGCTTCATGTAGCGCACTCGCCCTCGCCTGTATCATGGCCTCGCCTGTCCATGACCCCCGGGGGCCGCCACAGCCGCCGAGGGCACACTGTCAATGTTGGCGCTGACTGTTTGATAGAAAAGTCGTGAGCCTCCCGTTCCGCTGCGCGCGCGAATGATCTATAACGCCGGACACGGAACGCTGGCCGTCGATAATTTATCGTTCAGATTAGCGATGTTTAATTCGAAAAAAATGTTTTCTCCTCCTGGCTGCCGGCTGCCGGCTCCTATTTTCGGCTCATTCGGGGCTTAAGCTCATCGAAGGAGCCCTGTTTCTGTTTTGCATTGCCGACGCGACCCAGCGAAAGCCGTTGGGTCGGGCGGGTTAGGGAGCTGCGCGTGGGGTGCGCCAGGCTCTCGGTGAGCGCGCATAAGTCGAGAAGGCCGGCACAAGTTCACCACGAGCGGTCCAGAGCGCCGCCAGTTACGGCGCCTGGTGAGCGCAGGTGAGAGAGGGTGAAATATGGAGCCCGATGTTGGCCCCAGACGTCGGCGATGCTGGCGGTCCCCGGCGGACACGTTAACCGCCCGGCCCGGCCATAATGGGGTGCGGGCGCGCTCAGGTGGGTGAGACAAAAAACGATTAAAATATTTTCGATGTTAGGCGCTTTGATTTACAGCACGTTCCATCGACGCGTGACGTTTGACGAGCGATCGCCGAGTGCGAGTGTGTGTTTCGCGTATGCAAAATTGTGCGCCGCTGAGCTCGAGTGTCCCGTTGGCGTTGGCGGATCGGGCGGACTCTACATTACGCCAGCCAGCCGGGAGGACACAGACGGCGAAGAAAGCGAAGGCTGAATGGGACAACCGAGGGCTTGTAGGAAATTATTTCAAGCATGTCAATTCATCCGGCAGCCAAGCTGGCCGCCGACGAGGGATCGATTCCGCGCCATCGATTCCTGGTTCGGTTGCAGTTGGGCCAATCGAGTTCAGATTTAAATGGGAACGTTCAATTGGGACGCGATCAGTTTCCGCATTATGATGTCACGGATCACGGAGCACCCCGAGTTGGCTGTGGTTTGTATCGCGGTCGGCTCAAAACTGACTGCCACCAGACTTCGCCCGACCGGTCGGGCGTTCCAATTGTTCCAGTGTCCTCAGCAGAGAGCATTCCAGCGCTCGGGAGCATTCCCGGGCGACCGAGCCACCGTATCACGATTCACGATCGTCTGCGATCTTATAAATCATTCCAACGGGCGGGCCGCGAGCCGCGAAGTGAGTCCCGGCGGCTTCCAGTCCATTTCTTCACCTGCTCGCTCGCCCAGTGACGCCTGCGCCACTGACAGCTGGCAAGTACATCCATCACCGCTAGCCGGCCAGCGCGCGTCACGCGCTCCCGACTGGAACAGGGCGCGAGCCTGCCATCGGTAGCAGCGCGGCCCACACCGAGGCTATTTTGAATATCGCTCAAAACTTTCCAGACTATCACGTGTTGGACCCTTTGTTGGGCGCGCGCGTGTCATGTCGTGTGGTGGCTGTCATCGGGATCGGGAGTGTGGCCATCATAAAAAGTATGGTAAATAAAACATAAATTGCGCCCTGCCACGGGAAGCGGGAAGGTTTGTTTCCCCCCGGGGGCCTTTCCCCCTTCCTTTCAAGTGCCAACCGTACAAAAAAGGTCAGTTTCCGGAACGCACTCGGCGTGTGACCTCGGGCCGGCTGCCTTGGAGTTCGTCACGCCGAGTGACAAGCCAGAGGTGGTGCACGGCCAGTTCGAGCGGTCAAGTTCTTCGTGTCCTTCGGATTGTGCAACTCCGACGGCCGACGGATTCGTTCCGCGTCTTCGTTCCCGCGTTCTTGCGTGTTTTTCTGCTCAAGATGCATTCGTTGTGAGGCTTGCTGAGCTTTCGCTGGTTGGCTTGCTGGGCTGACACTTCATCACTGTCAGGGCTTCGGAGATAAGGCTTCAGCGCAGCGGCCGTGGTGAGGCGTGGCGACGGCGCACTTGAGGCGGGATGGAATGCACCGCAGAAGGTCGCAGCGCAGCCGCTGGACGAAACCGTAATCCAACCGTGGCCAGGGGTGCGGGGTGTTAAAATCTCACACCTACTGACCTCGAAATCTCAGTCGGCTGTCCCGTCACGCGGTCGACAGCGTGACAGTTAATTGTGGCTAGGGATTTGTTTGAGGCGCAAACCACAGGAGCGCGTAAAGGCGGAAGGCGGTCCGTGTGTGCACAGAGCAATTAACTTGCTCCGGAGCTCCTGGACCGGGACCGGACGAGTGTTTTGGGTGAAGTTTCTGAACCCAATTTCCCAAACATCGCGCAAAACTATGAAGATCTGCGAAATAAATCTAAATAAACTCGAATTTACGTTGCGCCATCGATGGCCATCCTGCATTCCCGAAGGGGGCGGGAGACGTAGCAACAGACCGCTCGGTTGATAAGGCTCGGTTGAAAAGTGAAAGGAGCCACTCCCGGGCAAGGAGGCGGCGGTGTGATAATTTAGTTAATGGGTTCGGGGGCCGAATTACCAGTTTGAAAGGCTGCCGGCGATGACTGATCCCGAAACATCGCAAGGACTTTCGGAATCTCAGCAAAGACCTTCAGCTGATCATCGCCCGGGTCAGGATGCGTTCCCTAAGCCGGGCTCGGAGCCGGGCACACACCGCACGTCACCGTGGAGAAGGTGAGAGTGCGGTCGCGATCCGTTGAGTGATTTATAATGATCGTTGGTTTCGAGCTGGCCACGAGCAGACCACACACCACCTCTCGGCTCGCAGCGTGTTTGTTTCCTTGGGTGGGACTCCCGGAAGCGGTCGCCGATAGATCGCTCTGCTGCCCGGGTCTCCGTCGTAGCCGTGGGCCTGTCGTGGGGCACGGGTCGTGTGGAAGATTATAATTTATCGATTCGCCAAATTGAATGAGTACGTGGAGTGCGGTGGACCACACGGACGTCACCGCGTCGTATCGGGCCGCTCGCATCTCTCGGACACTCCGAACACGATCATTAGACGCACTCCGATCGCTGCTCCGATGGCTCCTAGGAGCCATCGGGGAACTTTGTGCGGCTCGCTTAACAGGATCTCTCGCCTGCCGATTACCCGACGGCGCGCGGGCTGGCCCCCGTACCACCTTCGGGACCGTTGCGTAAGTGGCGCGTGAAGTGCCGCCACGTCCGGAAGTCACTCCGATGGGATTAAGGTGATTGTCGGTGCCCCGAAAGCTCTTCGCGTCCGCGACGGCCTTTGCAGCACCATTATCTTCACTCGATACACATTGTTTTTTCTCTCCTGCACGGCCCGGTGAGGTGTCGTAGTGTTCACCACGCCGCAACGCACCCAATCTGACCCCGCTCGGAACGGGGGTGCCACAAATTATCGGTTTTCGGCCGCTGCGCCGTCTTCGGTAACGAAAGACTTTGCAAGCGACGAACCCGCGCGCCAAGCCGGACGGCCGGACGAGTGAAAGTAAGAATCGCCGGGTCGGCTGGCGTGATGGGCCGAGGAGGGAGAGCAACATGCCAAACATAAGCAAACACCATAAAGTGCGCCAAAATGTAGCGCACACGGTCGGCGTTAATCAGCGTTTTTCGGGCCGCTCGGATCGGACAATTAAGATGACCTCGCCGTGGTGCGCTCATCAAGTTCAATTAGTCCAGGAGCCTAGTGGCGCCCCGGGCTTGTTGCGAGGCTGGCTGGCCGGCGTAACGGTGCGTAACGGCCGTTTTCGGGTGGCCATTCGTTGAAATCAGCATAAAGTTGGCCGGTTTATGGGCGGCCGGATTAAGGCCGGAGGTGATCCGGAGCCGGCTCTCGAGAGTAATCCAGAAAATCCACGTGCCCGCTCGAGGGCCCGGTTAAAGGTCATAAACAGCGGAAGTAATGCAACCGGCAGGTGGTCATCTGTTGTAACGCCGTTAGGGGCCGGCGCTCTCCAACACTGCGATCCGTGTTCCCGCTGGTTCGATCTATTAAATTTCGCGCAAAGAATTGGTGGAGGAACCCGGCCCCGGCCACCCATTTCGGCCCCATCGCTATCGCTAGTGCGGCTTCGGGAAGTCGTCGTTCTCGAAGTGCGGTCGCTGTCGGGGGCCACGCTCTCAATATGGCGCAGTTCGTTTTGTTTTGTTGTTGTTGCTGGGCCGCGCCGCGAGAGAGCGAGCGAGAGAAGTGTAACATAACGTGTTTAATGTTATTACTCCACATTCCTGTCCCTGGTCACCTACACGCGTGACCCCCGCGTGCCGCCCAGCCGGACGGGTGCCCGCAGCCCGACGTTACGACGTTTGATTTTCGAACGTAACCGCGTCTCGCAGGCGGGCGGACGCGGGCAGCGTATCATGTACGGGGGTTGCTGCGATTGCTTCGTGCGCTCTTCAAACGCGCCAACGACCGACGGTGGCGGTGGTGGCGGCGGTAAGTAGGCGAGCACCGCTGGGACACTCCACGGACCCGCCACCATTTGCATCGTCGCACGACACACGGGCGGCGAGCGATCACTTGAATCACTGACTCGGGCGTGTGTTTTTTCCCTTCTTCTTCAATTTTTGCATGCTGCCGCCGTCCGAGGGCGTCGCGCGGACCCGACGCGGGGCGTGCAGGGCCCGCGGTGGGTGGAGGGTGGTGGACGCGAATGGAACAACCTTGGATCCCGTTAGGCGAAATACAGAAAACTCTCGGCTCAAACAAGAGCACTCCCCGGACCGACAGGGGGCGACCTGCGGACTCCGTGACCACACCCTAGCGCGAACACCCCGCACAACGCCCTGCCGCGCCCCTCGGCTGCCCCTAGAAGGTTTGTGGCCGGAGTTGGACACGATCCGCGAGCCGCCGCCATGTTGCAACGCAGTAGCGCCGCGTCGTAGCGTGCGGTCGTGGAGCGGCAGTAGGCGACGATCGCAGTCATCCGTTGCAGTCCCGCACACACACACACCAAAACGAGACTTCTCTCTCTCTCTCTCTCTCTCTCTCGCTCTCACTCAGAGGGTCAGTGAGGCTGTTGGAGCAGAGTGGGGAGCGTAATCTTCGAGACCTTTGCTTTATCATCGGCCCGTTCTGGTTCTGCGATGCTGCAGGGCACCTCATAGACCGGGGTGTTGCTGGGGCCAGGCGAGGCGACTAGGTCGGTTCCAGTGAGGGTTGGGTCCATTTTCTAATGAGTTAGAATCACTTGCACGCGGCGGGGGTCGAGTTTCGAGTTGGTGGCCGGTCGGCCGTCCGGCCAGCCGAGCTTCTGGTTGTGGAGTGAGTGGCGGGCGACGGTGCTGCAGGAGAGGATGTGGTGGCCAACGGCTCTGACAGTACCTTAAATGTCATTTCGATCTCTATCGCGACTGTTCAATCGGGACCGTAATAAGACGGTTATTAGGACAACTTACGTCAAAGTAAGTGCCTCTTGAAAAAGTCACGCACAAAGAATCAGGAGCCTTTTTGTCTATTAGCGACACTAATACTACAAAGATTTACAGCAGCAGAAGTAGTGGTGTGAATTGGTAACGATGTGATTTGGGTTTAGGTTAAGTTATAGGTCTAAATAAAAATAATAAAGCTATACGTTAACGTTGCATCCGAACTAGATACATTATGCACATCAAATGATAAGATTCCAATACTTCAACTATTGAAATAGAGGTAGTTACTGCTACTAATATGATGATGATAAATATCTTATTAGTAACAGCCAAGCTTTATCTAAATTAAACCGAAAAGTGAGCATTTTTTAAGGAATTCTGTGACAATAACCGGGTAACCTCTTACAAAAAAACCTATTCTTAAAACTGCATGCATGTAACATAAATTGAGAAGACGAAACGACTATTCTCCACCATCCTTCTTTAAGGATTTTTAATGAAATGTGTTTAAGACGTAAATTTGTGATCGATTCATTCTTATAAGTTGTTTGAAGTTTTTGGTTAATTCGATGAGGCGTACTTTATTCAGGCTTACGATGCGTAAGTTATCGTCTTACTTATCACCAACTTACGGCTGCATTACGAACAAGTAGTTTTTTATTTAATAGTTATTTGGTTATTTCTTTATTTAGTAATTTTTTTCATTTATTAATATAAGAATGGACACAGCCGTAACTTAATCGGTCCAGTAGTTAACGTTAATTGTAGATTTCTCGCTTGTGAAGGTATATGGACGCCCAAACACCCAATGGACTCCACCTTGTTTGACACACCTCTTTGAAATAATTTTAGTGTTCTCGTTTTAGTGACTCTCAAGAATAACGAAGCTTACGATGGTCTTTTAAACGAGTACCTGAAAGCGGGGTGTGAAAGTAATTTGTTTTAATTTTTTACTATTTTTTGCATTTCTATTTAAATCCTTTTTTGATCGATCAGCTTTAAGGCCCAATCACTAACACTCATTGCTCTTTACATCGCTAGCAAACGAGACTTCAGGATTTTTATCTTGTGGAGGAATGACAAGAAAATATTATGTGAAACTCTGGGTGTGGACGCCTTCTTATACGTACTAGTTTCTCGCTGTTCTAAAGGAATGACTGGGAAATATGTGTCAAGTTCGGAGAGAGCTTGTTCTTAGTTAACTGGAAGAGCTCACCATTGGGTCAGTTAGCGTCAATTGATGAGTTGTCGTATGTTCTACTCACCTGACTCGGGTTGTGAGAATAACATTGTTTTGTTGATAGTGTCTCCATAATATAATGGCAACGTTTTTCAAAAGAAAGTTTGCGAGTGGTGTCCGTCTTCATTGTAACCGTTCCCGAAAAAGAATATTTTGTAGGCGCGCTAGTAAAATGGCGGTGGGAAATTCACCGATACGATCCGATGGAGCACGCTGCCCTTCAGCCATTCAGCTTCAGCCAGGAACACATTCAAACTCTCTCTGACACTCACACACACATTTTCCGACGCAATCTCTCCGCCGTCGGTAACGTTTGGCAGTCGGGCCACGGCAGCCAGCTCCTCGCGGATCACCCGCTGGACCCCCGGAGGGCTGTACAGCTGCCTGTGCCGTAATAAATATCAATTATTGAACCCGAGCCGGGGAAAACCGAGGAAAATGGTATTGGAATCGTCGATACCGCCGTTACCGTTCGTAACGATGTTTCTGGCCCGTCAAGGTCCCCGGGCGGAGCCAGGGCAGCGGGCAATCTTCTGCGCCCTGCGCACTGTCGGGCGCGCGCGCGCCCGCACTTATCATCAAAATTATGGCTCGTTTATGGCTCGTACCGACCGAAACGAGACTTGACTCGAGTGGTCCCCTCGGGGCCCCCCGGGCCACTTGGCTGCCGTACCGATGGTGCACCCCTCGGTATTGGTGCGAGCCCCACTAAATTCTATGATGGGCTACCCCGTGACGGGCCCTCGAGCGGAAGCGCCAGACCGCCGGATCGTGCCGCATGCCGCAATCGGTGCCACACCATCTCGCGGATCGGTGCTGTCCGTCCGGACCGGACTTTCGATTGCCGGAGGTGTCGTTTCTTCCAGTTTTTTCCGCTCCTTTCTTCCAGTTGCCAGCGTCCCTTGCGAGGCCGATTTTTTGTGTTTGACTTTTCCCGGTGCCCGTCAAAAAACCGGCGACCCGGAGCGCACCGTTCCGGACGGGGAATCGGCCCATCTCGCGGGGGCAATTTTTAACAGTTTGTAACACCTTCTAAGTACATTTTAAACATGATATTTACATGTGAAATATGAAATAAATGGGCCCGGGCTCGGGACGGCCTCGGCCCGGGTACGCCACACCAGCGCCCGCGGCAGGAGACTCGGCAGGAGTTAGAAATGGAGCGCAGCGTGATATGGAGCCAGCGCATTTCTTCGGCGCAGTTCCTCGAGGGCGTTTCTCCATGATCACCGCCGCATCGCATGCCGCGACCGGGTCGCCCTATGCAAATGCACCTTTGAATCTTCACCCTCGCCCTCGGCCGACGGCACCTTCCGTTCCCCCCTCCGTCGCCTAGACAAACATCTGCCGGTCAATAAATAATCCGAAAATTTATGGCGCCTAACTGGGGCGGCCGGTTTCCTTCGGTTGGCTGGCTGGCGGTGCTGGAAACATTGTTCCGGGCCCCATAATCCCAGGATGGATGGATGCTCATCGCCGGCGGGTCCTCGGTGCCGAGAGAGTTGGAGGAATTTTCGGTCCGCGTTCGCGTCCAAAGTTCACCGCGTGCCCAAAGGACATTTTTGGGGTGCACGCGGAAATTACGGAGCAACTTGGCCAAGGTGCCAACTAGCGCGGCCGGCGCGGTCCGATGCGCTAGTTTTGATAAGCGGCGATGTGCGCCGTCTTTGCGCCGCATGATTTGTGGTAGGTAGGGACGCTCGGGGCGAGAGCGGAGTTCGCTGCTCCGACGGGATGCCAATGGCGGCGCAATATTATAACCTTACTTACCCGGGCCCGAAGGTGATTGATTTATTTCCCGTTCCCGGTCGGTCGTCGGGTATCGTCCGCATGAAAGCGCACCGTGTTCCGTGGCGGGCGGTTCGTGGACGCCCAGACGTTGAAGTCACCGTGTCGCGTCGGCGACACACACGCGGCTGCACGTGTTCTAATATCGGTCTCTGCGGCCGAGACGTCGATCTTATTTATTGATCACGATTTGCATCGAACATCATCGCCGGGGCCTGGATCCGTGTCCCCGTCGGAAGGGATCAATAACTGGGGGGCCCCCGGAACTAGGCAACATGTCCGCCGGTCGCCTATTGTTTTGCTCCGTATCAGTGCCATGTCTCCGGTCGAACGGTACTTTGGTTGTGAGCTGCTCCAGTTCAGCGCTTCGTCACGTGTTCGTGCGCCGTGTCCTTTCACTGCGCGACACTTGACAGAAACCCGGCGGAAGTTGAAATTGTCAACGCGAGTTTCGCACGAAACTCATGCAGAATCCGGTCGGTAATTTATGACCCGACTCGCGGCCGCCCGAGTTTGATGAATTGACGTAGCACGAGGTGGCCGTGTCCTCCCAGGAATTCCCATGGATCCCGGCACGAATCGAATCTTCCTCATTACTTTCACTGCTTTGCTTCGCGAACGTTTCTTTCGCGAAACATTTCTTCTGAGACTTATTTCTCACCGTCCAGGACCACCCGTCGACCGGACCCGATTCTGGGTCTCTAACTCGCGGCCGAAGCGTGCGCTCGCTGCTCATTAATCGCGATGATGATAAAGTATTTACCGGGGCACCGGTGGGAACGCCGGTGGCGCGATCTCCGGTCGGCCGGCCGGTGCTTAGCGATCGATTGAGATTTATTTCCACTGTTCCTGTACCTGGCGTGATGGTGTGACGATGATGGGTCTCGGTGCCCATCTGCAGGACCAATTATGAGCCACCACCGCCGGTGCTGGTGCCCAGCAGGATGTCGCCCGAGTTTCGATTGGACGTTCCAGCCGGTCCCCGGAGCCCCGAGGCCTTTCTATTTTCTCAATTAAAATAATGACCACTCGATGAGGTTCACACGATGACACGCGGACACCGGGGCGCTCCGGACACGTCTCCGGACGCGGATGGCAGCCGGCACCCATTGTCACTGGAACTGGCAGCGGGTGACGTTTCGCTGGACGAGAACGGCGAGAATCTCGTTCCAGGAACGCCCGAGGAACGCCCTTTTCGAGGGGTTTTTGTTAGAGTTAGGCGCGGCCTCAGAGTAGCAAAACCGCCGCTCTTCACCCACGGTCCCCCGGGGCCCCTCCCGGGTTGGAACGGAAGGCCAATAAGACATTGTTGAAATCTTAATAACAAGCTGACAGGTGTGAAGAGAAAAGCCTTCCCCGGTCGGAGCCTCGGAGGCCGGTCGGAGAGTTTTCCCCGGCGAGTGGCCGCGTTGAGTTTTTTGGTCTTTTAATCCACCCCCGCCCCGGTCCGGTGCCGGGAGAGCCCCTCTAGCCCCCGACGACGTTCAGTCGTTCCCGTGGTGCGTGTCAAAGTCAAGTGATTTTCCTCGCTGACACTCGCAGTCAAAAACTGACACACTCTTCTCCGGGGTCCCGGTTGCTTCTTCCCCGTGGCCCCCGGTAGGCGGAGTTACGGTAGGCTAATGGCTGGACCACTCCTCGGAGGATGGCCTGGGAGGGGAATTTTAGGTGCGCGGTCCGCGGCCGCCCGACCGATTCGGACCGATGTTTGATTGACAACACAATAAGGCGCTTAAATGGGATGGAAACATTCGCCGGCTGCGTGCCCTCGGTCTCTTTCCCCTGGCCATCCTTCCTCTCCCCTCGAGCGCGGGATCCCGGTGGCGTTGGGTTTGAATTCGCGGATTAAGACCACCGCCGGCCGCGATTTGTTCGCCGGCCGTTTGTCCGGGTCCGGGCGGTAAGCTAATGAAGTTACCCGACAGCTGTTCGGTGGAGGGCCCCGGGTCCCCGGGGAGGAGTGGTGGTGGCACGGCACGGATGAACGAAAAAAGGTGCGTAAAGATGGATGCAAAAGGATGCCGTAAGTAGCTTTCGGGTTCGGATGCCGCCTTCGATCGATGCGCCGGCGTGGCGTGTTAAGGAGCTTTGGCCGATTTCGCTACCTCAATTGGAGTCAATTTATCTCTCTCTCTCTCTCGCTTGCTGGAAGCCCTTTGGGATATATTTTGATTGATACGAACCACCCGAAAGTTGCGAAGAAAGTTTCGCGAAGATCATCAATCAGACGCGGGGGGCAGAAGCGATCGTCGCCGCATGAACCGGGTGGCCGTCGTCCACGTTTTGTGGCATTTTAATGCCGCTCGAAATCAATGTTTATCTAGCAGCAGTTATTTTAATTCTCACCGGATTCCTCGGAGGTGCCCCCGATAAGCGCTTTAACATTAATTAGCGCGGGCCGCTCTACAAATTATTGGGCCGATCGAGAGAGGATCGTCGAAAAGCGGGGCCACCAACTACTGCTGGGCATACCGACGCGAATACCATTCTTCGCCGGCTTCGCGAGGCTCGTTAGGCGCGTGTTGCGATCGTGTGCGGACCTCTTTTGCATGATCCCGGGGGCCCGATCTAAGAATGGCTTCCGCGATGGTTGGCATGCACCGGGACGTAACTGGCCCGGAACTCCCCACTCTCCGCCACTCTGATCATTTGTAATTCAATGATTTATTCTGCCTGAACGTCGATGCTGGCCGGTCGGGGTGGGTCGGTCAGTGGGACGCACACGCTTTGGGCCACCGATGGAGACTTTTCAATATAAATTAAAAGAAGCTGCACAATAGCCCTGCAGCGGGGAACGGCGGGGTGGCTCGGGCGAGACGATCCCGTTGCCAGACGGCCACGGGTCAGTTGGTTCACGAGCCAGGCAGATAAATAAACATCCCCGCAGGTCGCAGGACCGGGCCGAAAAGGAGAGGTAACCCTTCGATTCGGTGGACAGCTGAATCGTAATGATTGGCTGGGTGGGTAGCCAACCACCCAGTCAGCCAGGCGGCCCGTGGTCCCAAAGGAGGTCCCGAGGCATCGCGTTTTGAAGGTGTTATAAAATATGTATCGGGCCGTGTTGCCCCGGCCCGTGATGCTCCGGCCCGGCCCCGGTTGATAACTCCCGGGCCGGGCCGGACCGCGCATTTCGGTGGCCACCGTTGCCGCACCGAACTGCACGATGTACTGCGCCATGCGCCTGGTCGGCGTGCTGGGGTCGGATCTAACGAGCAACGCGGGGTCCACGGGGTCTATTTATTATGCTAAACTGGCTGGCAGCCAGGCGACACGCAATTTCTCTATAAAATATTTTCCCGGCCCAACCCAGCCCAGCCCGGGGCCGACCGGCAAGAAGGTGGCAACAGGCTTGTCGCGCTGTCGTTCCACGGGGTGTAGAGCGGTGTTTGGCGGTGGCCACTCGCAGCCGGCTGGCCGACGGCCGAGATTTGGAAACTGGAACTGGGTGCTGTGCTGTGCGAAGAATCCGATCCGATTCAGGTGGGAGCGCGCGCTCAGGTGTGAAAGCGAACCATTTTTCACTTTACACCTCCCGGGGCACCTAGTTTTTAGCCACGCCACCCGCGACAGAGAGAGACAGAGAGATTCGTTTATCACACTTCCGTGTTTTTGTGCCTGATACGGCACACTCGGCGCGGGTGTAGTATGCCGCAAGTGGCATGCCGTGCCATGCGTGCCGTGTGCCGTGAGTGTGTGTTGCAGGGACAGGGAACGGGTTTTTGGCGTGGCTGGGTGCATTCAATTTCCCTTGGGCGCTGGCGCTCGTGAGCCCGCCGCCGCCGGGTCCTGTGGGCTGTAAATTATAATCTTCTGCACCATTCACTGGCGCGATAAAATGGCGCGATCCTTCGCTAGCGATCGTGGCTGGCAGTTCTGGAGTGACATTGTTCTGAAACAAACGCGCCCGGTCGACGGCGGTGCCGGCAGAGGGGCAACGAATGGGCCGTATATCATGTTTGAATATTTCAATATTGGGTCATATTGGGTGTTGGGCCCGATTTTATGTTTCAATCTTTTTTCAAACTATCTAATCCTTGGAGCAGCAACTAGCGAAACGTTTTGTAAGTTCGGTAGCTGTTTTGTGGACCAATCTTTGTCACCTTTTGGCATCTATATGCTGTAATTTATGTGGTAAAATAATTTTGAGCTAATATGTTCGGCCTTTTTGTGTGTTGTTTTTTAATCATTTTATTTTCATTTTAACTGTGTAACATTTGGTGTGATTGCTCTTTTAGTATATCGAAATCTTCCTAATTCCAATCATCTTATGCTACCGAAGGGCTGAGTCTGTGAGGGGGCGGACGTAACAAATTCTGCTCAGCTCAGGCTCAACATAATCACTGTCGATCCTCGCTTCTTCTCCTTCTCACTCACAGCACTCACTGATAGCACTCTCGCTAATACTTTGTGCCACTTACAGAAACCCTGCATCCACCACAGAGCAAGAGTCAGTAGTTCAAAAGAGGCATTATACTGTAACATTAAGGTATTGGCTATTTTCCTTTAACCACTTTAGTCCGAACGGGTGGAACACAGTGCCATAGGCCTTTCGAAATGTTCAAACCGGAATAAAACTATACTCTCCTGCATTAAACGATCACTTACAGCATTAATCTTAAATTCCTCTGAAATTTTTATCAGTTTGTACAGGATTTTGCTAGGAGCAAATTTGATTGTTAGTAAAATCCTGCACCGCAAAATCTAGTCAGAAGAGCGCCTTCGCATATAATAATTTATTGTCCGTACGATCATTTGATCAATCAATCGTAAGACGCACTCACAAATCATTTGCGCTTTACCGTGGGCCATAATTAAAGTTTAGCATTGGTTGCCGCTCTGCATAACTGCTGACTAAAGCGTCCTTAATTGCACCGCCAGAGCACCAGAACGGCGGCGGCCGACGCTCACAAACCACCGATCGTCCCATCAGAATTTGAATGAACTCCATTTTTCAGTCCCGACCCGGGGACCCAACCGACCCGATTTCGTGTCCCGTGGTGGCACCGTTTCGCCCCAGTGCCCGTCGTTATGTTGCGGTTTCCGCTTTTTTTTGCTTGGCCCGCTCCCCGGTAACCTCCTTTTAACTGCATCTTCTTCTAACGCCGCGGACCTGGAATCTTTGCCCAAGCTGCCCAAGGAGAAAAGGGACATCTTTTGTTCCGGGCTCTCGGGTGGTGCATCACGCCAATCGTTTCCGCCCCGCCGGGTCTCGTTTCGCGCGGTCGCTCTAATCGCGCCATCTCATCTTGTCCCCGTCGGTCAGTCGTTAGTCGACCCCAGGAAGGGGGTTCCGAGGGCTCCACTGACCTCCGTCCACCGGGCGTTAGTCGAGTTCATTGTGGAGCTTTTGTAGATTAAAACGCTGAGTTTGCAACATTCCAACGGTCAGTCCCGGTCCCCGGTATGTGCCGATGTGCGGTCGAAGGGTCGAAGGCTTTATCGGGGTCCACCGGAGATGCACCGGCGGCGGCGGCCCACGATTGGAGCACCAGGCTTTGAGTGGTGGCCACAGATTGAAAAGATGAGATGATGTTTTATTCCCCTGCCGTGCCGTTCGTGATGATTGCTCCGGCCACAAAAGGATGCAAATTCGGGCCATCTTCATTATGGTGCCGGTGGTGGGCTAATAATAACTTTATTAAAGCGATTGAAGTGGTGGCAAGTCCGTCCACCGATGATCCTGGTTTCCGGGGCAGGAATTTCGACAAATTTGACCACGCATTTTGTGATTTGTCATCGTGTGCGTTATATTGGCGCGATGGTCCTGTGTGATGGTTCGTTGGCCATCAATTAACGCCACTGCGCAGGGCCGCGGTGAGGGCCGTGGTCAAGCGGCTCGAGAGACTGGACCACTACGGTCCAAACCAGAAAACCATAAAATGTTGGCCGCGCGGAACCGATTGCAGGCCGGTTGAAAAGAGAACGTCTCCGGATCGCGCGCGATAATAAATGGATTAATTTAATCACAGCATGTTGGACATGCGTTTTGATCCCATTAAACAGCAGAATTCCATCCGGGAAGACTACGAAAGTAGCCAAACAACTGTCCGGGGGCCGCTCGGGCCACTGCGAGCTTGTTAATGGGCCTCCCGGTGCTGATGATGGGCTCCGTCCGGTCACCGGTACTCCGTGGATAATGGTGATGGAGGAAAAATGTTTGCACCAAGTGCCATCCCCGGCGGTGAACGTGGTGCTAGTGAATGGCCGTGCTGGTGTGGAAGCTGGAGCACATATTTTCGGTGCATTCGGTGCATCGTTTCTGGAACGGTGGTCCACCACCGAAGTGCCGCGCAGCGCATGAAAGTAGCCGCACACTGGTAGCGCATCTCTCGCGCCGGGTGATGCTCTTAACGAAGCTTTTGGCTGATTTGGCGTTAATTTATCTCCAGACGCACTCAGGTAATGGATCCTTCATCGCGTGCACCTCCGAACGGGATGCGGCACTAACTGCCCGCCGGGACTATGGATAAATGATGAGCCGGAACGACATATGCCACGGTCCTTGTTTGGGGTTTTCTTTTTGCGCGGCCACTCAAAGCCATAGCTCAAAGCGGTAGCAAACGGAATGATACGCGTGCATTATTTTTATTGCGCCGAAAATCCTTTTTTCGAATTACCCGGCAGACCGGCCGGCCGGTGAAAGTTGTAGGCTTTTATTGAGGCTTTAGCTTAAGCGGCTCCATGACGAAAGGGGGCAAAAGAAGCTTTAAAGCCGCCTGTCGTTGAAGCTGTGCATCGAATTTGGTTACACAATCGCCCCGCTGAAATGGGGTTCACTGCCGTCCGCTTCTCTTTGCACTAAACAAACTATTGCTCGGGGTTCGTCGCTTAAATTTTGTACCATTGCAGTCTTTTGTTCCCGTTTATTTAATTTTCTATTCATCCGCTTGCGGTGTGCAAAAGAAATGGAATAATTTCTCATAAATTAACGTCAGTGCCGCCCACCGTATTACCGGAAAGGAACGCGAATGCGGATTTACTTTTATTGAGTGATTGATCACCGGAACCCGAGGGCGGCAACCGTGTCCGAGTACCGCGTGCCGATGTTGTTAAGCCGCGGGAAGATTCAATTTCGACCACGGCCCCGGTTGACCGGCGAACGGCGGGACACTTCGTTGGGCTTTCACTGCCTATCTGCCACTGGCGGCTGCCGCAAAATGTGGCACAATCGTAACGAAAGTGAGCAAACGAAGTCCGCAAATCAAAAGCCTCGCCCCGCCGGCCGCCGTCGGTGCACTTTGGTGGCATTGAATTGATAATCGCCGCCGTTTGGGCCGCGATGGAAGTAATTAAATGGGATGTGTTGCTGGGGCGGTGGCGGCGGCGGCTGGCTGCCCGATAACCCGGCCACTCGTGACTGGCGGAAATCGGCGATCGAATAAATTAAAGCCGCCTTTCAGAACGTCGCGAAGGGCGCACCGTAGCAGCAGCAGCAGCAGCAGGTTGTGGTTGTGCCCCGAAGGTCCTGCCACGGGTTTTGAGCGACAAATTCCAAGGGATCCACTCCGGTGCGGGGCCGGCGGGGCTGCTGATAGTCATCTGGTAGCCATTCTTTTCTGCAGACTCGTTTGCAAGCCTCGTTTGGTGGCCCTCGAGCCGTTTGTTTGCGCTGCCCCGGGCCGTTGATTGCTTATAATTAGTGACAGGCCGGTGCTATGGTGCTGGTGGTGGCTGCAGTGAAAGACTGATTAGGACGCCGGCGCGCGAACACGCGGCGAAGAAAGGGCGCCACCTGGAACAATATCCGGTTATGAAAATGAACAAACACACCGTTGTGGGCCAACGGTGTTTGGCCACTCATGTCAGTCACTGCCCGCCCTTAAAACTCGTGTAGGGCCTAGCAGCAGCAGCCACACTTCGTGCGGTTCGATTGCATTTGATTTATTGGTTGTTCCGTCGGGCCCCGCCGACGGAGCCGCTTGGAATGCAACCTGCCGCTCGCAGCGGACTTTCGGCGCTCGTGCCACGAAATGAAGCGAAACGACGGGAAATTAACTCGACCCGCTAAGCTTTCCACCGAAGGCCGAAGTGTGGAGTGCCCGGTGTGGTTTGCAATAATGGTAACGATTTTCGATTAGCATCAATCGTGAGCCGTCGCTCGGTTCTGCACACACTCCCCGCGGCACTCTCGATCGGACTTGATCGGTTACATGAAAATTAATTAGACTATGATTCGTTGAAACGTCGCCCGGCCCAACTCCGGTTCGGCTCCACGGGGGTGCGGGGTCCTGTTGAAGGCGGGCGGAGGGTGAAAAACCGTGAGCGACTTGCGATTGCTTATCGGTTTCGGGCGCAGAAATCCATTAACCGTCCGCGCGGTGACCGGAAGCCCTCCGGGAGTTTTCTGCCGCTGCTGGCCCCAGCCCAGCGTATCCAACAATGTCGATGGACGTCGAATCGAAAACCGAAAACAGACCACCAGGCCCCAGCCTGCCGCAAGCGGCCACGCGGTTCGTCTAACGACCCGCGAACGCGCCGGGGCTTATCGGTCCGGGTGTCCGGGCACGGGCTCCGGAAAGGTATTAGAGCGATAGGCTTATTCGGAAGACACCGTCCCCGGTGACCTTTCGGGTCCGTCCGGTCCCCGGCGATGTGGGGTGCCCAACGCACACCGCACAATATTGGGCCGCGGGGCGGCGGATCGACCTACATTACACATGCATTACGCGCCTCGCGCAAGCTTGTAGGCTTCGTCGGTTCCGGTCGTCGGGAGGTTGAAATGGCGATGCGATTTTGCTTCGTTTTTTTGCGTAATGTCCGCACGGCTGCTGGGATGTTGTTCTTCCCAAAGATGGTAAAAACATTTTAAAAGCGAGAATGTCGACCAGCTCAGCCCGCAGGATGTTGTGGCCAACGTCAAAGGTTAGGGCCCGGCGCAGAACGAACGGCGGTTCGGCTCACTCCGGATGGAGCGAGTTACTTAACGCACCGTGGTTGGAGTGGTTTTTGGCGTATCCGAAAGATCATGTGCGCCATGTGTGGCTTACCGAGTGTGGCCCGTCGGGGGGTGAATCATGAGAGGCCGGCTATGACATTTTCATAAAAAATAAGAATAGCAGAAAGAAAATTTAAAAATATTATGCTTAAGATTATTATGCTGACGGTTACACAATGGATGAAATGGACAAAAAAGAGTAGCGATCCTTCATTGAATATTTGTTTTTAAAAGGCAATTCGTTTACGCAAATCCAGGAAGAGTTGGATTCTGGCACAGTCAAATTTTGGGCAGCAGAATTTAAGCGTGGCCAGAAACAGCTTGAAAGACGACGAACGTTCCGAACGTTCACAAACTGTAACCGACAACGAAAATATCGAAAAAGCTCACAAAATGCTGCTAAACGACAGTCGAATTAAGGTGAGAAAGGTGAAGATGTTCAAAGAACGTTTGTGTCACATATTGAGTCAATAGGCCTGATTATCATTCTCTAATTGACTACTCAAGCGGTCATCTGAGTTCACTTTGGTATTAGCGCACCGTTTGAGTTCTCAAACGCTCAAACGCAAACTGGATGAACGCTCTCTGTGGAAAGCTTTCGGCTGGATGAACTTGTTCACTCGATCAATCGAGTTGTCACGGCATTATGGTTTTCAAACGGAGACTCGAATTTGACAATCGAGTTTCCGTCAACTTTTCGTAACGGAAAGTGCCGTTCTGTTAGGATGTCTTTGATTTTATCAATTATTTTGTATTGTTTATGCTGCGCCGTGCAAAGATAGTGATACTTTCAAAGATAGTTTGTATTTTGGTGATGAAAAATTCAATTTGTCAAATTTACATCGCAAAATTTTGCGAAGAATCTTAGTATTTTCAGTTCCTTTACTGCCACTGTCGCTAGTCCAAAGTAGGTCTGCCTAACTAAAGGCCTGATTATCATTCTCTAATTGACTACTCAAGCGGTCATCTGAGTTCACTTTGGTATTAGCGCACCGTTTGAGTTCTCAAACGCTCAAACGCAAACTGGATGAACGCTCTCTGTGGAAAGCTTTCGGCTGGATGAACTTGTTCACTCGATCAATCGAGTTGTCACGGCATTATGGTTTTCAAACGGAGACTCGAATTTGACAATCGAGTTTCCGTCAACTTTTCGTAACGGAAAGTGCCGTTCTGTTAGGATGTCTTTGATTTTATCAATTATTTTGTATTGTTTATGCTGCGCCGTGCAAAGATAGTGATACTTTCAAAGATAGTTTGTATTTTGGTGATGAAAAATTCAATTTGTCAAATTTACATCGCAATATTTTGCGAAGAATCTTAGTATTTTCAGTTCCTTTACTGCCACTGTCGCTAGTCCAAAGTAGGTCTGCCTAACTAAGAGCCTGCTTTACAGCAAATAGGATAAGTGATAGGGAACTCAGGGTCCTAACCCAGTCCCAAGAAAACAAAATTAATGCCTTTGAGAGAAAGATCCTCAGAAGGATACTAGGCCCAGTGAAGGATGGAGAGCACTGGAGGATCAGGCATAATAGTGAAATCTATGCAGTGTTCGATGACCCAGAGGTCTCCACCATGATAAAGAAACAAAAATTGCAATGGGCGGGCCACATTATACGGATGAACGAAACAAGGCTACCAAAGAAAACGCTATTGGGAACGGTACACGGCAGGAGACCAGTCGGTAGGCCAAGAGCCCGATGGGAGGACAGCGTCCGTAAGGCCAGCGAGGACCTGCTCGGTGTAGCAGACTGGAGAGGCAGGGCAGTAGGCCGAGACAGCTGGAGGGTCTCGATACAAGCGGCCATAGCCCGAATCGGGCGTTCGCGCCACCAATAGATAGATAGATAGATAGATAGGGAACTCAGTAGCTCACACATTGGTGTACAACAAGAACAAATAATCATGTACACCGAGAACGCGTAATTGTAAACGCGTAAACGTTGAACCAACAACTGTCTCGTTATTATGGCCGGCGACAGAGCCGCACCGAATCCGAACGTTGCTTGCCGATCACCGATCACTTTCATCGCGTTGGAGAACGGGACCAGCTAGCAGCCGAACTCGCTGTGTGACCCGGAACTAACCACACAGGCCGTCGCGCATTTCGTTCGCTATTTCGTGCGCAAACTTGTACTCGTGATCTCGGTGATCCGCCAGCTTACAATATTTCGAGTTACAACCTTTTACACATCTAAAAATTTCAGAAATGTAATAGCAAAAATCGCACGCACAGCTGAACTGCTACCTGTGTATGTGTATCTGTGTGTGCAATGTTTACAAAAATGCACCAGAAATGACAGTTCGTACTCAAAGAGCTTGAAAAGCTTTCACATTTAAGCTTTTTAGCACATTTTAGCACATTTAGCACTCGGAGCTTCTCTAATTGAAAACCGTAATGCCGACACTTGAGTTTGCCATTTGAGATTGACAACTCAAGTAATTGAAAACCGTAATCGGGGGGTATAATTTTTCACGCAAATAATGCACAAGTGGTAAACAATCTGATAATTTCACAAAAATAGTCTTAAATATTCTGGTTCTTGTAATTAATGTTCAAATTCACACGCCAAAAGGGCATCCCGTTCACATAGACTCATCGGTTCCCGCTGGCAACAATTATTCTCCCGAAGAGGATGTCATATTATTAATCACTCGCTGTTCCTGCGCTAAGTGTGGTCCGCGGCAGGATCTTTCGCTTCTCTCTGTCTCGCCTGAGTGGTTCCACTGCCGGGCTGGACCTACACGTGGCCGTGTGTCGAGCGGGTCAACGGCAGGCATCGCCGCACATTCCGGTGGTGCCCGATGCCAACGCGAAAGTGCGCCCGCCGAAGATGCAGCTGCCAAGCGGCCAAAGTTCATCTCACACCGAAGCCCAGCGCAGCACCCTCCAACGCAATCGGCCTCCGCTGTGGAGCCCAAGTTTTGC
The DNA here is from genome assembly GCF_943734635.1 of Anopheles cruzii. Lineage (NCBI taxonomy): Eukaryota > Metazoa > Arthropoda > Insecta > Diptera > Culicidae > Anopheles > Anopheles cruzii. Next base: position 84,970,644 of record NC_069145.1, read on the forward strand.
ATGCGAACCTCAGCATCGGCCGCGTACGTTGCAAATCGCTGCACGGGGCGCAACCTCCGGCGCAAAACCTCCGCCCCGGGCGTCCAGGGGAGCTCTTTGTTGCGCTGTGGGCCAAGGTGGGCAACCCGCTCCGATTAGCAACAGCCCGGCTGTGGGCGGCAACCGAAAGGGCTTAAAGCTTATTAGCTTCAAAGCGCCGGCTGGCCGACCGGCCGGGCGGTGGTGGTGCTCCAGTTTGGGCCCGCGACCCACGAACCCCCAACAGCAACAACAACAAAGAAAGTATCATTTATTTCAATTAAAAATGTGGGTGCAGGACTTTCTTCGGGCAGGAGGCGGCAGTGGCGGGCACATTAGGGCTCCGCCGCAATGCGCTTTGCTCATTGGGCACTATCAGCGCCCAGGAGAGCGGGCTTCGGGGTTCTCGCGCAGAGTCGGCCGCCCGGACTGCACCGGGCACCACCAGATGCACCAGTTTCTTAAGAGCTGCTCCGCTACTTGGCCCAGTGCGCGCGCCCTCCCACCCCCTGGGAACACGGTTCCGCATTCCGGGGCCGATTTTGTGGCACGGTGAAGGTGCGCCTTCGCCCTCATCGCTAATGGAGCAGCGGTTAAGTAGCATCCGCAGTCTTTCGTGGCCTCTCTCTCGCTCTCCCGGGCGCGCACTTCTCGTCCATCAAGCTTTCATCACGGAACGCGCGACGACGACGACGATGGACAGTGATTGCGCGCCGGGCCGCGAACTTCCACGGGTCGGGACCTCCACCGGCGGCGGTGCCGACCCTTTTCCCTTTTTCCTTCGGCCCGGACTTCACTTTTGCGCCAGTCCACGGGTAATTTAAATTTATTTTCTTTCATTACATATTCATTAAATTTCAATTTTAATGAAATGGTAAAATATGTAACACATTAGTAGGGGGTTGTTTGTTGTTGGCGTGTTTCTGTGGGCCGTGTCCCTTTGTGTGCTCTGCACGGCGGAGCGATAGAAAGCGATAAAGTCGGTAATGATAGAAAGGGGCACTGGGCGAAAGAACCTTCCATCGGAACGGCCGATCATCGGAGCGATCGGAGTGGGCTGAGCAGGCGCTTTCGTGATGCTAATGTTTCTTATGAACTGGGCCTCTGCAGCCTGGGCCAGGTACAGGGTGGGGCGGCCTAGCAGAAGAACAAAAACAACCAACAATTAGTTGGCAGAAATCAACAATCAACCCGACTGATGGGACCAATTGACTGCGAGATTTATCGACCGGGAACAACCGGGATTCATGTTTTGTTGTTGCCGGCCCCACGCTGATTGCTTGCTCGGTCTCTCGTCGCCCGTCGCTCTCGCAACTCGCAAAGAAACAAAACGATCGAACCCAGAACCGGGACGGGATTCGGAATGGAGGGCAGGTGTCTTAGGCTTTATCGGAAGGGGCTACACAAGAGCAATGAAGCAATAAAGGAAAGCATAGCGACCGGGGCTTGGGCGCGAAAAAAAAAGTCCATACGGGAAGCAAAGATTTGTGACACCAACGTGAATCGTAATTACCGATGATCGATCGGCGCTAATGGAAGTTTCGCCTTCGCCGGATTTCACTCACTTTGTCACCCGACGCGCGGCGGGCGATTGCTTTCTTTCGGTGCTGCGGTGCGGCTTTCTCGGCACTGCGGAAGATTAAGAAGCTCCAAACCGCGGTGTCCACCGGGAAGCCGGTAGTCAACAACAACAACAACGGTTGGCGGGCGCGACCATCGCCAACTGGAGCGCAGCCAATCGATCCTAATGATGGTGGCATTGTTTGGCAAATAGTGCCA